>NW_022682587.1:1546111-1548385 GCF_011630105.1 Anneissia japonica | reverse complement strand
ATTGTGGCCTGTCAACTGGAAGCGGTCCGGCTGGCGTGCAAATTCACCCGATTAATGGGCTTGCCACACGAAGCCTTTAATGAAGCGGTCCACTTGCGATGATCTTCCCGGTCTTTTGTGGCAGTGGCGATTGGTGGCGTTATAAATTTATCACCTTCGGCAATAAACTCTAATATTCGGCAATAAACTCTAATATTTATTAGTAGTTTATTATTCTCCACAGATTGGTTTTGATACATGCCGATAATTATGCAATGCAATAAGCAAGACTCAAGTAGTATTAATAGGCATTATGCAGGCGTAGGTTTCAGTAACATGTCTTATGATGAAGAGTACAATAGTTGAACCCCACAGACTTGAACCCCCTTTTTATTATTATTCTGATATATATTTTAGAATTGAATAATGATTGGACTACGATTACAAAAATGAACTTTATAATTATGTCAAGCCTAGGCCTTATTTTTTAAAGATTATTGTCACTCAGTCACGCATATTTGTACGAAATTAAATTTGTTTACCTAAAGTGCAGTAACAGTATATAGGTACATATAGGCCTAATAATTATCATGACAAACAATGACAATAATTAAATAAAGGTGACGATAATGACGATGATGACTACGAATAAACTATAATAAACATGATTGATTTCAGTTTACCAGTGGAACTTAATTTCTATTATATAAGAAGATACAAACAATGTACATGTATCATAATTTATGACAACTATAATGTTACTGTGTTTTCATCATTTCTTCTACTTGTAATCTCAGAGTATTTTGTTTTAAAATGTAATATATCAAATTGCAATTTTAAATTAATTATTTTTGAGTAATGTAAACTATTACTACATATGTTCTTCTAATAATAATACTACTATAACTGATACTAGTATAATACTTATACTGCTGCTACCGGTACTACTATTGCCACCATCACCACTACCGACACCATTACGTCAACGTCATCGTAACTACTGTTATTAATGATAATGACGATGATGATGATGATGATGATTATGATTATGAAGATAGTGATGGTGACGATGATAATAATAGTGAGAATTGTTATAGTGATGAGGACGGTACAGATAATGTTGTGATTGGTGGTGGTGGTGATGATGATGATGATGATGATGATAATGTTAATGATGTTAATAATAATAATAATAATAATAATAATAATAATAATAATAATAATAAATTTAAAAGCTTAACACACACAACTAGGAAGTGATGTTGTTAGTCTATAGACAATTACCTATATAAACCGATATTTGCCACTTTCGGAGTGCACTTATTCATCTTACCTACCTTCAACAAGAACAGTGAAGTTGCATGCAGCCGAAATAGACGAATCCATGACAGTACATTCTACTACAGTAGCACCAATTGGAAAGAGGAAACCAGAAGGCGTCGAACATTGCGGTGTCAGTGTGTTATCTGAAACAGCCACTGTGTAATTGAATTCCGCTGTCGGCAGTCCATCATCGGTTGATATGGCGTCACTTATTGGGCAGAGAATGTCTAAAAAGAGTACGATATACAATATTGGTCAAGTACATGGTTAATAAATTATCAAAGCAAATAATTGTCAATGCTAAATACTAATTATAATGTCTTTGTACATAAACTAATGTATAGTATATACAACATTTAAATATTATTACAAATCTATGGACTATGCTTTTTATATATCATACAGGCATAGTAATGTAATTGAATTCCGCTATCGGCAGTCCATCATCGGTTGGTATGGTGTCAATTATTGTCAATGCTAAATACTAATTATAATGTCTTTGTACATAAACTAATGTATAGTATATACAAAATTTAAATATTATTACAAATCTATGGACTATGCTTTTTATGTATCATATAGGCATAGTAATGTAATTTTTTTCCGTTGTATTAAAGAACGTACAGCAGTAATTGTATTTAGGTTATATATATATATATATATATATATATATATATATATATATATTGCCTTGGTTTGGCTTTGCAATCATTAGTGGTCGTGGGACTAGTTTGGGCACTGCCTAAGCTGGTCAAACGTTTCGTTTGGGTCTGTATCCTAGCTGCACTGATGAGGCCTGGAAGGCCGAAACGGATCCGTCTGCAGATATTGGGATTCCTTCCAGTGGATGCTATAGTTTAATTTGCCATTCTGATCGGATTTTCTCTATTGTTTCGTTTTAATTTTAATTTTAAATTGATTTGCATTATATGGCCGTTTGCTGTTTCATGGGTTTTTCCGATTTGCCTTTCA
>NW_022682587.1:1531920-1545987 GCF_011630105.1 Anneissia japonica | reverse complement strand
CTCTAGATCCGCCCCTGGGTACAACGATTATACTCTGGGATTCTCTTCCCATTAATATACGGGAATCTCCATTCATTCCCTTATTTAAGGGCTTAAAACCATTTTCTCGTACATATAGTTGTATTTTCTTTTTCTTTTTATGGTTTTTATTGTTCCTTTTCTCTTTGTCTCTTCATCTTATTTGTTTCTTTTATTCAACTTCTATTACACATTTGTTTGAAAGCGAATAGTCTATTAAGTCTATTAAAATTAATATATTGAACATGTGTACGCTCATGCGGAGGAAGACTCAGGAAGGGCGTTCGGTTCCATTAAAAACAATTGATAAATTCCACAAATGGATTGACAAATTCCTATACAATCGCTCACACGACAAGTGTTACTCAATGGCACCTCCCATGGAAGCAAACCTATCCATTTCCGTGTGGGACAAGGTAGCGTTGTTGTACCTTTACTTTTCATTTCCTTCATTAGATGACCAACTGTCAGGGTGTTTGCAGAAAATGTCATTGTATATAGGGATATAAATAAGGAAAAAGATGGTATCCAACTCCAAAATGACCTTAATAATGCTCTAGCAATGGTGACAAACAAAGATCTCTACTAAAGCTACACTCTTAAAGATGCAGAATCGGTAAAGGATCTCGGAGTTAGTATAGAAGCATCTTGGGTGGAATAAACACCGGAGTAACATCTGCAAGTGTCATGGGAACACACGTGTCATATTGTACCCATCGTCAGATGTAGTCAACATTAAGAAAAGCATTGTGCACGCTTCGTCTTTAAAGATTATAGAGGAAAAGCAGCGTAACATTTTACTACAAATTATAAAGGGTAAAGTATGGTAAGTAAATAGAGTAAGAAGACAAAAACATCCAATAGACTTTGCATTTATGAGATGGCCCGATATCGTTTTTCAGATGATGGCTAAATAAAATAATAATTAATATTTATTAAAGATCACTTTTATTTCAAATATAAAATATATATACAATATAAAAATATAGAATGTGTATAAATTGTGATTTCGGAAAATAAAAGGAAACATATTAAATACTCCCTGGACAAGTGACAAAGTATATTCAAAAGAATAACACGCTCAAGGGAGGAGCAGAGCCTAAACTATGACAAAACGGACAAGAAGACAAAGAACAAAGAAAGACAAACAGATGTCACCAATATATTGCACATTTAGCTTCTACGGATTCCCGCTAGAATTACAATATTAAGACAAAAATAGAAAAGTTTGTAAATTTAAATCTTAAGTAAGGGAGGATCGGTCCAAGTGGGTTCACCTTTGTGGTGGAAAATGCTGGAAGAAGAGATTATTGCAAGTTTAGATATTGTTTGTTTAAAATCTTTATATGGAAGCGGCATAATGCAGAGGGAATGAATTGTTTCAGCCGATTTTTATTTTCATAAAAGATGAACCCACGTGAACCGAATTCGATGGCAAGCAAATTAGCAGTGTGTCCGGAGTCGAATGTCGTTAATGAACGTGGTGTACTTATTGCACTTAAAAGTACGGGCATTAGCAATGCCCGTCTCAAATGGGATGGAGAGTTCGATAAGTGTCAATGATTTGGATGTAGGAAAGTATAGGCAGAGGTCAGGGATGAGGTTGGCTGTGGTGCACTCCATGGGGACCGTCGATGGATGAGGGACATTCTAGGCACTGGAAACGAGATCGCAACGTATAGAGTCAGGGGGCGTAAGTCCTATTTTTAAGGCATCAGGCATATATTTTAGAATAATGTTGTGGCGCAAAGTATATGTTCCTTGGTCCAGGAAAGGTTGCAAAACGTGATGGAGGGTCTCTCGGTTCCAAAAGTAGGGCATTTATCTGAAATTCCTTTCCTCCACCTTGCAAGGTATAACCCAAAATTTTTCCCCAAAACCAATTAAAGATTTAAAATTCGCTCATGACGTGAGTATACATTTTGCAGGCCAATTGTAAACTGCGCGTAAGGCGCGGTAATACTTACTTTGTATATTGACTATAACAGTACACATTCCTATGTTACCAGAAGAATCAACAGCTTGGTATGTAACCACAGTGCGACCAATGCTAAATGTTCCGTTAGCTGGAAAATCTGAGGTGATGACAAGTACTTCACCAGAATTATCCTCAACTGTAACGTTAAATTCTTGTACAGTTTTTGTTTCGTCTTCAAACGGTTTGGTAGTAGAAAAATTGGCAGGGCACAATAAATCTGGATTCTCAACATCTTAAAAAATGGAAAAATATTATTATGTTTGCTTATTAGTCTCATAAATGTTGGTAATCTGCAGTAAATTCAATATAATTATCATATAATCGCTCATTAAATGTATACTGCAAATATAACACGGACAGGTATATAGGGTGGGCAAAGTCCCCCACACCCTGTGCCTGTTTTCACACAGCAATCTTTATCCATTTAGGGAAAAAAATACAAAATGGAATACACATTATGTGAGTGATTAACTGAGCTCAAAAATGCATAAAGCCTGTTCTCCACTTGCGAAGAATGTATTCGTGCGAGTCGAAAGCGTCGGTTCATGTGCATGCGCATTCACATTTCTCTCGGAGTTTTCGCTTCAGCAAAAATCGGTGGTTCGAAGAGAAAAAATTGCACCTCAAGCTCTGGAACAGAACCGACGCCTTTGATTAGTAGAAAACAGGCTTAAGAAAGTGAACTCGGTCGATTTCACCGAAAATAAATAGACTACCTTTTGTACAATTAATGCCAGTATATCCAGTTCCGGTGCAATTACATGTGGCACTATTATTCAATAAATAGCATTCACCATTCATACATGGATCCAGTAAGCATGGATTATCTAAAACGAAAAATGGTTTATCAAAAGTTGATGTGTTACTCTATAGAGAGTATATAGAACATGAACAAGTAAAAAACATATAAAATCATACAAGAACGTATATACATACACACAAAATGTATAAAAAATATCAATTAAAAACTTTAAATATTCGTTACACACATACGGTATAAAAATGTTTAAATTTTTGTTAGCCAGATAGTCTCTCTTTCATGGCAAACATGCCATAAAATATATCATAGTTTGTGGCCGACATACACAGTGCTTAGACCTACATTTTTACTTCATTCAGTTTTACTGTGAATGTAACGAGAATGTATTTGAGCAGTTCAACCGAGGTGACCTGTAATCAATAAATCGGATTTTAGGAGCCCATTAAATTGGTGTTGATATACAACAAAGAGTTTTGTTTGATAATTTGAATGGTGAGAAAATGGAAAAGCACTAGACCTGAAAAAAAATATATATGTTAATTGTGGACAATATTGAAGCCAGGTAAGCGATTCTACAATAGTTTTTGTTAACACTTGCTATACATACTATACTATTAAACGATAGAGTCAACAATAATACAACAAGACACAATACCAGGTCAGTGGAATTCAGAAAAAATAAGTGTAAGGTACCGTACTTCACCCATTGTTGGAAGATAAAAATAAACGACAACTGTTTAAAAGTCAGTCAACAATGAAATAGTGTGTGCGTTTATTTAAAAGTTAAGTGACACTAGAATGATAGTATACTGTATGTTGTTCCATTAACGCTGCCGAACACCGCCTAGTGAAAAATCACCTCAAACTGTTAGCTATCGGTGGGATTATTATTACATCTTATTATCTTTTGTTGTCTAATTAGTAGGCTAGTCTCAGGAGGTATTACTGCAGTATAAACGATGTAATTGAAATTGCTAAACTAGGAAATGATGATTACTGATAGGTGGTTAGAGACCTGGGCATAAACAGTAGTACGCGAGGTACCAGATATTGAAAGACTACCCATACTATAATGCTAAACAAGGCTTTATTGTAAAATTCGGTCTAAAATTAGCAAAACTAACAATTTTTAAAAAAATAAGAACGGCAACCAAAACGAATGTAGACGCTGAATCATAACGTGGTTGAAAGAGTCGCCTGATAGTTGAAGACAAATCAACGTTTTAAAATGTATACTGTTTTGTTTATCGCTAAGTATGTATATTTATATTTTAAGCCGGCACAATCTGCACGGTAGGACAGTCGGTCGAAAAATCCATCTCAGCTTTTTGCGAGTGCCTGACGACGCAACGCCTTATCGTCGTTAAAAACGATCCGTTGCTCAGGCCTCGTTACGTTGCAGATTTTATTCGGCCGACCACCGTCGGCGCAGTGTGTTTCCAGCGTTATCATAGAAGTTCAATTCATCAATTAAAAAAAAAAAAAAAAGCCTTCACGTATTGGAACTGTAACTACGTTTTATAAGCACAGGTAGTTTACTGGATGTGGGTATCTTTCCAGAAAAAACATATGTCCATACCCTGTCACTCAGCATTCCGTAACAAATCATGACTATTACGAAATTAATATAATACTTACAAATATCACATGTATCACCCTCATAAACTGCAGTGCAATTACAAGAGGAAGTGTCATTTCCTAGGTCAATGCAAGTTCCACCATTCTGACATTCTGCTCCAGTACACGGGTTATCTAAATACAAAATATGAAATTATCAGATTTCAATTTACAACTTATTGTGTGTGTGTGTCTATCTTGATGCATTCTTCACCTCAATTTTTAAAGTGCTGGCATATTTTATTTAATTTAAAAAAAAAATTTCATTTATTAATTTTTTTGGAATAGGCAACGACACAGGAAACACTCAATTATAATAAATGTTGCCGTGTGTGCAAATGTTCATATGAGTACAAAAAAAAATCAATTCAACATTTGATTTGTAATTATATTACAAGTAGCTAAGTAGGAGTATTTTTCGTGTGAATCACTCCAAGGATAGCACACTATGTCTAAAGACTTGCTCCTAATTGGGTGGTGATTTGGGCACTACAACTGGAGGAAACAATCACTGACTCACTTTCGAAGTGTGTACTAATAGGCCGTAGTGCACACGGAACTAACGGCTTAAATGTCTAATCTAAATGACAATGCCCTATTGTAGCATATTATTTTAGCCCTCCGACAGAAACACAGCTAAAACAGATGGTGGAATTGAACTGGGTACCAAATAATCTCTACGTCACACCACACAAGCAGTGGCTACCACCAGTTTAGGCGGCTGAGCTTAAGCTGCTTTCTGGGTGAGGCAAGCTGCTCCCTTAACTAACAGTAAACCTCTGTATAGCGCTGTAGCATAATTCTTTATTGAATTACTTGAATCTGTGAGGCAATCATATTATTACACTAAATTAGTAATAATAATAACAATAATAATAATAACAATAATAATAATAATAATAATAATAATAATAATAATAATAATAATAATAATAATAATGTTACATTTATAAAGCGCGTAAAGCAAAAAGCTTCTATGCGCATTAATCACATAAAACAAAACAAAAAACGTGTATAAAAAAATATGAAGTAAAATATAAAAACTGGGTCAACAAAAATGCAAAATCTTCAAGGGGTCACTATACTACTCCACTGTAGCGTAAACAGAAAATTCACAAATATATATATATATATATATATATATATATATATATATATTACCTAAACCACACAGGGAACCTTGAAATCCTGTCCCACTACAATCACACGATACCTCGTTGTTAGTGTCAGTGCATACGCCATCATTGAAACAAGGATTTGGGGAACAAACATTATCTGCAAAGAAATAACATTCTTCTTAGTAAGAAATTACTTTGTTCTTATTACTATGAACTATTATTATTAATTAATAATTTATATGAAAATTAATTCTATGTGATTATGGAGTACCTTAATATGAATTTATGTCATTCTTGACAATTATATCTATTTCTGTCGCAGATTATTAGTATGATCTAGTTTCCGTATGATTTTTTTTATGATTATGTTTTGTTTGATCATGTTTCAGCATTTACTATTATTATTTTTACCACATTTTATGTAACCTATTTATAATATATTTTATTTAATTTATTATTTTATGTTTATCGCTATAAGTAGCTTTGAAAATTAATTGAAAGTGAAGCATTACAATTCAGTATTACTGAAATGACCTTTTAAATGCTTAATTTATACATAGTGTACATATACATACACGCATACTTTTACTTTACATACATACGTACACACATATAACATCTGCTCATATAACTGATATAGCAAAAATGAAGAAAATGTATAAAGCAATAGTAAAAACCCCAAATTTTACAATTATTTAAAAACATTACCATCTTCACACAATACTCCATAGTGACCTGTTCCAGCACAGTCACAAACGTAAGTGTAATCGGTCTCATTCAATTCGCAAACGCCGTTGTTTAAACATGGACTTGGTGAGCAAGGGTCATCTAAATAGACGAAATAAAACGAATTATTGTATTATGATTAAGACTGCAAAGTGTGGTACGTCTATAAATAGACTTAAAACGCATCTGTTTCATTAGTTTTAATGATTTGCTCTGTATTACCCTTTTCTAATGGTCTGCATTATCTTTTGGGAGCCACCGTCTCGGTCACTGTCTTTGAGTACCAGGTCGTCAATGGAATGGCAGTGTTCTCTGTTCCTTTGCCCGGTCATCTAGGGATTGCGCCAGGGCGAAGACGGGTAGGCATCCTGTGGAATTTGCATTATTGTTTTGCTATTTAAATTTATTGCTATTATTTTAATGTATATTAACATAACTTACCGATTTCACAGTTTTCTCCAAGAAAACCAGTTCCAGCACAGAGACATTCATAGGTGGAGTAATCATGTGAAGTAATATTACAGACTCCAGAATTGTTACAGGGATTGGGACCAACACAGTTATTACCTAAAAATTAATATATATCAAAAATCATCTTGATATACTTCGGTTGAAGAACTATGTTTGATACAATTTATAACAGTATGTTGCTATATATTTGAGCACTGTATTGTTATCTATTTTAGTATGATTTCCTATGATTTTTCCAGCTGATACCTATAAGACATTACGTAGCTTAAACATTTTCTCCACTATGTGTATAAAGGGAGAGACTAGTGACCTTAGATCTGTAAGGATACCGTACAGACCTCTGTAGTCCTAACTGCATGACCTCGCCGAGATCTCCACCAGAGACCTCTTTTTATACAAATATAATAAGAAATTGTTGTTGATGAACTATGTTTTATACGATTTATTACATCATGTTCCTATTGATTACTGTGGATTATCTGTTATATATATATATATATATATATATATATATATATATATATATAGCAGAATGTCTATTTTAATTATTTATAAAACACAAAGGTCTCTTACGAATTGTACAGTTTTTCCCAACATATGCAGTCGAAGAGCAATCACAGGTGTAGGTATTTATCATTGCATCGTATGAACAAATTCCATAATTTTGGCAAGGGTAATCGTAACATATATCTTCGGCAACAGCTAGAAGAAGAATACATTTATTTTATGAGAAAAATAAATAAAGTTAAAAAAGAGTAGTAGCTCATTTACCCTTCAAGCAATTCACACTTTCCTTTTGTAAATATACTAGGAGTTTATATTTTGATAAGTTTGCGATAGTAAAAATTTAGAAGCCTTTGAATATTAATAAAACATGTTCGTCCCAATTCAGTTGATAATATGAAAAATAATAGTAAGAAATGCATGTAGGTATAATAATATGTCGCACATTGTTGTTTGCATAGTGTACAAGAACAGCAACTTAAATAATCCTACTAATACTGCTGCAGCTACTACTGTTGTTTCTACTTACTACTACAATTAATACTAGCACTCATTAATCTAATTTCCTCTTGGACTAATATAATATATCGTATCGTATTACTATTAAATGCCACTACTATGTTTTATTATGGTTTTCTTGTTTGGAAAACACAGTTATGAGATTGAGCTTTTTTTCTTGTATTTACAGTATTATGTTTTCATTTTTTTTTTTACTTTCATATGAAATTGTAGCTGTTGTGTCTAGGCACTTTCTTGGCATATTTTATGTATATTTTTAGATTCGGCATATTGTTTGATAAAGATTTCTAAATGAAAGATAAAAAAAAATTCAATTTAATAAAACTAGTAAAAATAATAACATTAAAAATATTAATAATAATAATAATAATAATAATATAAATAACAATAATATAAGTTATAATAATAATACAGTAATAATAATAATAATAATAATAATAATAATAATAATAATAATAATAATAATAATAATAATAATAATTCCGAAGAAGTTGATGTAAATGTAGAATCTCTCATAAATTGTATTTTTGAGTTGAAGACCTGGATGTCTGAAAACTTTCTGCAACTAAATGAGGACACGATTGCATTTATCATCTTCGGTTACTCTCAACAAAGGAAGAAATGCCAAGACCTCCACTTCAACATTGGTGAATGTCAGATCGATCAGGTACCTCAAGTTAAGAACTTGGGTATTACACTTGATTCTTCAATGACATTGAATAGGCATATTTCCAAAATTACTAGCTCCTCAACATATCACTTGCGCAATATAAGAAGGATTACGAAGTACCTCTCTAGGAAAGCAAAAGCACAACTGATTCATGCATTCGTTACTTCATATCTTGACTTTGAGAATTCTCTCTTTTTTGGTATTTCTAAGAGATCCATGCATCGCCTTCAACTGTTGCAGAACAAGAACTTCATTGGCTACCTGTTTCTTTCAGGAGCATTTTCAAGATTTTGCTCATTACTTTTAAGACTCTGAGAGATGAAGGTCCTGGGTACCTTCGTGAAATGCTTCGCTTTGGTACTGACAAACTTCTGCTTGTTGAGTCTATGTCTACACGTTCATGGGGTGATCGATCATTTGCTGTTGTGGCTCCGCGCCTTTGGAATAATCTGCCAATAAATATTCGCTCGTGTCAGTCTACTCAAGACGCATCTGCTGTCGGCTGCTTTTTCTGGTTTGTTTTGCTTGCTTGCTTAATTGTTTTAGTTAGATACTCCCATTTCTTAAGCACCTGTGAGTAAATGAATAGGGGGCCCTGTGCCTTAAATTGCATGTAAACGGTGCGGTGATGGTGTGGTGTTTCGTTTCTTGTAGATTTAGGTTCATGGTAAGTTTTTGTTCCTTCCTGTAGCGCCTTGAGCACTATTGCAGTGGATTTGTGCGCTTTGTAAATCTTATTATTATTTATTTATAATAATAATAATAATAATAATAATAATAATTTTTCTGAGTCTGCCATTCTTCTTTATAATTTAATTAATAATAATAATATGAATATCAAAAACAATACCCCTATCAATAGGAATAATATAAATTATAATAATAATACAGTAATGATGATGATAATAATAATAATAATAATAATAATAATAATAATATGTTTATGAGTCTGTCATTCTTCTTTATAAGAGGCCTACTTACATATGTCACAATCGATGCCAAAATAGCCGGTATTAGTGCAATTACACGTGTAACTACCATTCCCGTTGACAGTACATTCCCCAGCATTCAAACAGGGTGAGGGAGAACAAGGATTATCTATATATATTAAAAACAAAAAAAAAACTTATGCCGATCTGTATAAACCTTGAAGGACAGTGAAAAGGTCAATAAAAGAAATTAGGTTATTAGATATTATAGCCTATAGCATGAGATGTGAAGCCAATGACGTAGCACTTCTTACTGAATAATAAAAATTACCTCCGACTTCTCTAGCAAAATGTCTTTAAAGAAAGCCTAAAATATCATCTTCAAATTAACATTAGGAGAATTAAATCGCTTGTTTGCTAAAAAGAAATTATAAGCATAAGCTTGCAGCTAAATACCATGGGATTAAACATCAAATCCTGGACATGAATGTACCGTACGTCTTTCTACAAAGCTCCGCAAACTGACCAAAACAGAACCAAATAATAGTATATTACTTGATATTGTTATATTGTTATTATTACTGTTATTTGTTTATGAGCGGACCTTTGCCGATGTGTTGTAATGTAACATGAATTTTACAAATTACGATATATACCACTGAAAATTAAGGACTGTAAACAATAACTGAAGCAATGAAAACAGGCAGAAGAAGAAACGGAATGCATACACCAGATAATACTTAAAATGAGGTGGCGTTTTAATAACTATTAAACTAAACCAAGATTCTTGAGATATGGGTGTTTCTAAATTTTGGTATCCCTTATTACATCATGTTAAATGATTAGTTTCATTTTTTCTGATTTATTGACTAGGTTTTTTAGCATTTGTATTCATACAAGAATAATTATAATATACATTAAACGAAAGTACTATAAAATTAAAAATGGCCTGAAAAGAACAATGAAAATCATTTCACTTACTTGTTTCACAGTAATCACCTTGCATTCCTGTCCCACTGCAGTCACACGTTGCTGTTACGTTATCGAGGCTGCTACAAACACCCGCAATACAAGGATTAGGACTACAAGGGTCAACTTTAAACAGAGGAAATCAAAATAAAACCTTTTAGACAATACATAAAATGGTAAATTAGTCATTTTTTTTTTTGACATTGAATGGGAGATTCTTTTTTATTTTTGTGACGATCCGTAGCGAGATGTGGATAAGGGACCCTTTATAGAAAAACACCCCACACTAAATATTTAAAAAATGACGTAATAACAATTATGAATGGAAATTTCTGGAAGTGTTAAAAAAGTTACATGAAATATAATTATTAAATTTTGGTGGGAATAGATTCGGGTATGAATTTGGAGTGCCATGTAAAGTATTTAGGCCTACGTTCCAAACCTGAATATATGGTTCCTATGTTCTGAATGGCCTATAATGCTTATGTGTACTGAAAAAAAATATGAGCGAATGGACATGCATCGATACCCTAGCTTGCATATTTAAAAAGGTTGTAAAAGTGGCTATGTCAGTGTGGCCTCAAACTACTCAGAAGGCCCAATTTCATATTCCATCTAATGGACGGCAACCATCATATTCCTACCGGATGGTTTCCTGGGTAATGATACCCCTCTCGCTAAAATGTATCATATCATTCTATATGAAACAGTCGCTGGATAATCACAATAGGTTTCTTTGTTTGATCATTGGAATCAATCCAGCAATTGCTGATAAGTTGGGACAATCGACAGTACTTATTTTTTTTTTTTTTTTTTGTCTATGCACTGGATAAACTTCATAGTCAAATGACCACACTGAATACATTGCATAACAATTATTTATTATAATTTTAGCTTTATTATGGGTAAAAAATACATGTAACATTATATATATTTACAAAGTAATAACTTCTAATAGAGTATGATAAGCAGATTTAGTGGTTTGTTAATATGGTCACCGTCGACAAAGAGTTATTTTAAATTTCATTTTCTCTAATATACTATGGATCAAACACATTATTTTAAGTATGGATTGTCATATATACAGTATCAGTAGTTTCAAATAAAACGTATAAATACTATTTTGTTACTTGTATTGTGTTCAAAAAGTACCATGTGTGGTAAAAAGTAAAGCGTATATTCGGCGAAGCATTTCGGATTGAAACATGCGAACTCTGAAAAAAAAAGTCCCCAAAACGACAGATTGGAAGTGCAAAAATTGAAACTGTCATTCTTTCAAAATTATTGAAAATTGATACGTCACTTTATAGTTAGGGGAATGGATCCTGCGAGTCAACAATCACTAAATTACATTGCATATTTGCAAGTTGCGCTACTACTTTCTTTAATGACAAACCTAATTTGAAGGTAAGGCGGCAGTGGTGGATTTGGAACCAGAGTTTGAACATTGGGTTAAAGGTCGATATGCTAATTTTTGTGTGTAATTTCACTATTACAGTGAATATAAATATGGGTATTAGTAATTTCAGACAAAAATCACTTATCTACATTTAAAATTCATCCTTTTGCTTTGTAATTAACAGTTACCAGGTTCGAATCCAGGTGGACATTGAGATTCAGTTTTCTTTTTTATCTTTATTTTTTTGTTTACTCCTTATAGATACATGTTTCCAAAAACACTTTAGCAGCTTATTAATCATCGAATACACTAATTAATTTTAAAGTGACAAATCAAACTTTATACAAATTACCTTTATCACAACGGAAGCCTTGAAAGCCTGTCCCACTACAATCACACGTACCGACGTTGTCATCATCACTGCACACACCATCATTTGAACAAGGATTAGGGAAACACATATTATCTGAGAAAAATAATTGTAGTTTACATATCCACAATTAGCTGTAACCCGTCATACTGATGGGATAATGTGGATAACTTTATGAGAGCCAGGAAGGGACTTTTAAAGAAGGAGTGGTCTATCACCTCAGCCCGTCCAGTTTATTTTTCATGTTGGGGTTGCGGTGGTGAACGTTCAATCCGCAACTGAGAAGGATGGTTTCTTTGCACATTATTGTTTTGTGCGTGGTAATACCAGTGACTAGCTCACTTTAGACAATAATACAGTAGTTATAAACACGCAAAAATTTCGAATTTCCAGAATAGCTTTGCAGGCGACTTTTGCCTTCTCGCCATATTGAGTGAGACTTTCAAAATTCAGCGATATGATGTCTGGCAGCTACAAATCATTTAATGAAGAAAAATTAATTGGAAAAACAATAGTAGGCTCACCTGTTGAAATAATTAACTACAGTAGTTAGGGAAAGCATTGTAAATGAAAATAAACGGGTTTTTATCTATATTATATCATGCAACATATCATTATAAAAATAATTTTTATATAATAATAACTGCGTCCTTTAACGTGCACATAGACCATATTACTGAAGGGACCAACGGCTTCAGCCTTAAAATATGGAGCGCCTTTTTATACTTGAATGTTAAACCTCCAGTCTAAATACAATTAGAGCAGTGAATTGAATAGAAGCAGGTATCAAATGAATTCTAAGGTTCATTGCATACACAGTGGCAAACTACAGTTTTAGAAGAATGAACTATACTCCTCTCAACTCAGCTATGAAACTGCTAATAATACTACTAAAAGGAAATAAAAGTTGTGTTTCCTTTTGTCATTGCCCATGCTGTCGTCAGTAATAATTACATTGTTCAGTTCTTGCCACTGACGGCCTGTTGTGTCATTATGTTATTGTATTGCTATTTCTATTATATTTGCCAGGGACGTTCAACCATTGTTCTTTTAACATGTAAGCCTAACATTCCTTTCACTATAAATAACATGTCAATGATATTTTACAATATACCAAATAACGTCTATGACCCTGAAATAACATCTAACAAATGAACCAACAAAAACCAAAACACACAACCTGCCAAAAAGAATGTTTGCTATTTAGGAGTTTCGATATAAGTATTTAAATCACCTAACGTACATAAATTGAAAATAAACATTACCATCTTCACATAAATCTCCTTGGTAACCTGTTCCAGCACAGTTACATGTAAACGTGTTATCCGTCTCATTCCATTTGCAGACACCATTGTTGAAGCAGGGACTTGGTGAGCAGGGGTCATCTATATAGATAATATATAATGCAGTACTGTCATAATATTTTAACGTGTAGAAACTTTTTTGGTTTGGGCTTTCCTCCTCCTCGTAAGGTAAAGGTAGCCAATATTTAATAATAAACGTAGGGGAATAGAATGACATAACAGTATTCCATCGTACTAAGCGTTGACATTGTGTGGCAGGTGGCAAGGTGGACAGGTCCTTTTCATACCGCCTTTTTAACTATCCCAGTATTTCAACTAGTTAGCCAACTATAAATCATAGGCGTAGATCCCAGGGGGATGGGGGATATATCCCCCCAATATTTGACAAGGGGGATGGTCCATTGTATCATCCCCCAATATTTTGACTATGTATGGGATAAAAATAATGGAGTTTTACACACTTCAAAAGACTGTCACAGAAATAATTTGCACTGTCTTATGCGCTTACAAAGATGAAAATTAGCATAATGTATTAATGTTGATAACAAAATTATTTTATCTGGTACCAATGTAAGCTCTTCTTTCCTTAGATGTGCTTGCAAAGAGAGCCACATTTCACACTCAAGGGTGTGTACAACATCAGTAATGTTATGTCAATTCTAAGAATGTTTAAGGTTATATCGGTTGATGAGGAATTTATTGATTAGGCCTATAA
>NW_022682587.1:1521685-1531653 GCF_011630105.1 Anneissia japonica | reverse complement strand
GATCTATCTTAAATTTGTCTTTCTTGAGTTTGGGACTATTATGTGTTTAAATAACATTTTTTTTTGTTTTTAATTCTAATTTCGTCGGAATTGATGAAAACTCCCTAAAATGTGCAATTTATAGAGGAAATTGGCCTACCGTAACAAGAAATGCGAGCAAAGAATTTGAGAATTTTAGGCACTTTCAGAGGATGCATTTGACAAGTAGTGGGGAAAGATTTTCCAAAGATGGATATTTTTTCCTTGTCCCCCAGTGTTTTTAATTCTAATTTCGTTGGAATTGATCAAAACTCCCTAAAATGTGCAATTTTTAGAGGAAATTGGCCCATGCTAACAAGAAATGCGCGCTAAGCGCGCGAAATTTGAGGTTTTTTAGGTATTTTCAGGGGATGAAAAGGGCATTTATAAAGGGGTGGGGAAAATTTTTCAAAGATAGATATTTTCCCCTTGTCCCCCAGTGGTTAAGCCATCGGGCAGCATAGATCAAAGGAGTTATGACAGTTTTGAAGTGGAGAAGGGGTTGCAGGGTGTTGTGAGTCTGGTCATTATGATATCTTCCTTTCTTGTCTTTATTTTTCTCTTCTCTTTTTCTTTTTCTAAATTTTCTTTTTTTCTTCTTTCTCTTTCCCTCCCTCTCCCCTCTTTCTTTTCTATTATTACCCAGCCCGGTACGACGGCTTGGTCAGCCCGGTAAAAACCGTAAGGGGAGGGGAAGTTTTCCCCTCCCCCCCCCCGCGCCTGTTACGACACTGGATAACACGCCAATCATTCCCCCTCCCCCAATGAAAAAAACTTTTCTACGCCACTGCTATAAATAATCCTTGGTGTAGAGAGACACACGTAGGAAAAGTGTAAACAAAAAAGGCGAAATGCACAGGGAGGATTTAACCCTTGACCTAAAGGGTGAGAAACCAACGCATAACCACTGCGCCATCAGATCCCCTTCTTATTCAGATCATTTTTAATTAGATTTCTAGTCTAGAAAATTTCAAAAGTTACAAAGCCCAATGATGAACATGTAGCTACTACTTAAGCGCTCTTTACGGCCGCTAGGTGGTCACGGCCACGCCCATACGCACAATGGCTTATTCTTCTACCTTTACCAATGACTACCAAAAAACAAGTTATTATAATTATTATTATCACTACTATTATTAATTTCAATAACCCGTATATCATTCAAGAAGAGTAATTAGTTTTATTGTCTTACCAATATCACAGTTATCTCCAACATATCCAGTTCCAGCACAGAGACACTCATACATGGAGTAATCAGGTGAAGTAATATTACAGACTCCAGAATTGTTGCAGGGATTGGGACCAACACATTCGTTACCTAAAAAGCAAATAAAACAATAATTTTACATAATGAATTTAGTGGCATAATTTGTGATTTTGTATGAAGTTGGTCCAGTAGCAAATGGTCGGCTGGCAATGGGCCTAAAGTGAAAAAAGGTGGTCTATGTGGCAATTGGCCAGGTGGCACATTCACTTTATATATATTCACTTGGCAACGGGCCACTCAACCAAGTAAAAAAAAATACAGGCACCCTTCAACATCATAATCATCAGCCCATATTTAATAAGATAGAGTAGTATTTTAGTGTGAATCACACCTAGGATAACCCACTAATACCCCTTTTAAACTGCAAGCAAAACTCCGGACAAAACCCGGGATTTTGTAATACCCGGGCTAGAAATTCCCCGGTTGTGGTTGGTGTGAACGTCAAAAAATACAACCCAGGTTGCCAAACATCCCGGGATCGATGTGCGGGATGCATTGTTTGTTTTTCCCATACAGTTCCGGCTGAAATTATACAGGCCACTATTAAAGGTCATTTATGTGAACTGATAACATGAATAATGCATACCTGCTTGACACTTCTCGCGAGTCGGGAAAGTGGTGTTCGCTGCTTGTGGAATATGAAAGCTACGGCGCAGTTAGGGCATGGAGGAGTTAGTTTAGAGAAACTGAACTAATTCCTCCATGGTTAGGATAGGCCAAAATCTCTTGGTAGTCGGTCGACAGGAAAAGTGTGACAATTACTGTAATTATATCCCTATGACTAGGCAGTGTTTACGTAAAACAACGGTCTTTGAAAGTATAAAAGGGCAGCATTGAATTTCTAGTCGATTATTTTAGTAGTGTAAAGTAGCAATAATTAACTGCTATATTACAAACATTTCGTTCATTCAATATAAATAAAGGCATATAACAAGCACATATATTATAAACACTAATTTTACGATATTCACATGATATGACGTACTGTTTAGGCTGTGTCTACACAATTAAATATTGATTAGATTTTATATAACACGATCAAAATCAGATGGAAGTAAAATTAGCTTTCACTGATTTACAGACGGTTCTACAAAAATCCTTAAACGTTGCCAACCAATGAATCATGCAAGAATACTGAAACGGTCACTGTCCGTTAATTACTGTAATAATAGGCAGGGATTTTTTCTCATAAAAAAAATCTTTTAATTGTAAAATTGTAAGTTAACTGTGTCCGAAGAACTCGTAATTTGTTTCCGAGCATTCTAAACGTATTTATCCTTCAGAATCAGTACTACTAATACTATATGGAGCATACAATTGCTACAACACACGTTATACTGTATATAAGCCTAACTGTAGGCCAGACCTGTCAAGCCGTACTTATTCGCCGTAAGTCTTACGCATTCCAATCAAATTTTACTATCTTACGCAAATACCGGCAAAACTTACGCTTATCCTAAAATTTGAGTAAATTTTGTTTCTTTTTCAATTTGTTATGAATGTTACTATAACTAACATCCGTCATCATAACATTCTACCTCCAGATTTCAATAATTACTGTATCTGAGATCATTATAAACTCACTTACAGTGTATATCGATTAGATACCGTATGCCATTTAAGCCAAAGGCCCATTGACCCCGACGTGAGCCCTTGGCGGCCCCCTGGACCCCTGACACTGTTCGTGCTGTCGGCACTCATTATGTGTCACCCGATCTTACTCTTTGAAATTTCTCAAGGTTGACAGGTATGCTGTTGGCCTACTCAAATACGGCGCCAGATTCAATATTAGGCCTACTCCTTTTTTATACTTTCGAAAACCATGCTGGGCCTACATAGAATGTATCTAATCTACTACACGTTTTACACTGTCTTGACTACCAAGGCCTATTCACTACATTTTGGCCTAGTGACTCCATTCGTTCATCTACGCATAAAACTCGATACACCGCTGACTCTAGCCTGGTTCTCACGAGAGACCTGGTATCCGGATCGGGAGCTAAATGATACCGCTAACCGTTAGCACCTGTTTTAGAACGTCCGATCGGTTAGCGCTAACCGATAGCGGTATCCGGATACTACTAACGGTTAGCAAGCGCTATCGGTTAGCAAGTTGAGCGCGTTTCTATCGTCAACCAATCACACGTAGGTGTTTACAAGTTCCAGTTTCGTATTGGCCATGACCAGTGATTCGATCATCATATTCTTGATATCCGGATCGGGAAATCTCGTATGGAAGCACGGCAGCTAACGGTTAGCATGATCCGGATCCTGCTAACCGTTAGCTGCCGTGTGAGAACATAGCCTCTGCTTCGTGAGGGGGAGTTCGTATGCATATTCATGCATATCAGTTCTCCTAACTGACCTTAAATAGCAGCCTCTATAATTTTTGCCGGAACTGTATGGGAAAAAAGTAATGCATGCGGGCTGCATTCAGCGTTGGACAACCCGGGTGCATTCCAGAATCCACCGAATTTGATTCAGGAGTTAGGCCTTGCCTGGCGACTATCGCAGCTGTTGTTAGGTAGGTCTAAACTTTGCAAGCAACGGCCTAGGCCTAGACACTTTTCAAATTAAAGCACATGCGCTCCGGTATAGACTTGATATCAAAACTGTTGATTTAATTCGCACAATTTAAAAACGATCTGCATATATATTACTTCAATATTATTATTATTAACAATAATAATAATAATAATAATAATAATAATAATAATAATAATAATAATAATAATAACAATAATAATAATACATATGAACGTCTATTTAAAAACATAATTTCATTATTTTCTTTAAAAAAAATATTAAACGTTAACTAGCACCACATATCGACTTTTGAATGGTGAAAATCGGCTCAGTATAACCCATTTTACCGAGTAGAAAATTTAAGTTAGTAAAACATACGGTACTGCTGTTACATGTTCTAGTTTTCCCCCACCGTTGTATTTAGGTACACGCTACAGTACACACAATGAGCCTACAACTTTGGATAGCAGAGTTCCGCACGAGTGATTTAGCCTACATCTCTATGTCTGAGTTAACGCATGAATGGTTTCATGTACCTTCCCAGGACTTTTTTCCTGCCCAGGTTTTTGCCGAGAGTTCCGCTTGAAAAATTTCGTGTAACTTTTAGTATCTGCGCATGACCATAGGCGTAGATCCCAGGGGATGGGGGAATATATCCCCCAATATTTGACAAAGGGGGGGGGGGGAGGGTCCATTGTATCATCCCCCCCCCCCAATATTTTGACTATGTATGGGATAAAATGGAGCTTTACACACAAAAGACTGTCACAGAAATAATTTGCACTGTCTTATGCGCTTACAAAGATGAAAATTAGTATAATGTATTAATGTTGATAACAAAATTATTTTATCTGCTACCAATCTAAGCTCTTCTTTCCTTGGATGTTAGATGTACTTGCAAAGAGAGTCATCATGGTTTTATTTATTACAAACATATTCTTTCACCATCTATACACATTGAGGCCCTTCTTTTAGGTTAAAATGATCTATCTTAAATTTTTCTTTCTTGAGTTTGGGACTATTATGTGTTTTAAAAGGATAAAACTAAAAAAGCCCTAAAAAATGCGCGCCAAGCGCGCAAAATATTTTTGTGTTTTTAATTCTAATTTCTCTCAAGCCCGGTAAAACCGTCAGGGGAGGGGCAGTTTTTCCCCCCCCCCCCCCCCCGCGCCTGTTACGACACTTGCTAACACACCAATCATCCCCCCACCAATGAAAAATATTTTTCTACGCCACTGCGCATGACATGTTTCCATTGCAAGATTTATGTGTTAAGAAGTTGAGCATAATCTCGGAAGAGAGGCCGGAAGCTGACTCTCCGGAGTTTTAAAAGTTATTCTTATTTTTTATTTTTATTTAATTTATTTAATTTTTAGTTATTTTTTTTTCTATTTTATTTTATTTTTATTTTTTTTGTAGCACTGAATACCCATAATTGACTGATAAATCACAGTTGTTACAATATTTTCATGTATTAAGAAGTTATTAAAATTTCACTAGGAAAGAAATTAATACTTTATAATTAACTAATAATTATTGTTATTTCCTAATAATTGTTGTTATTGGAGGGTAACCCAGATGTGTGCACTGTTTTACACTGGGCCGACTATCACAATACTCTATATAAAATCTAAAATTTCTAATTAAACACACACACAAAATCATAAATCTTAAACAAAAATTTGAATGAAATGAAACAAGAAAATATTAGTGTAGATCTTGCTACATTTTAAAATGTCTATTGAGTGAAAGTATGTAAACATTATTCTTCGAGTAAACAGCCTTCTAAAGTTATTTTTCGAATACATTGTTTACTGGAATTAACTACCAAAATATTGTTAAATAATTGTTTGTTGAAAATTCCCACAACTAGACATGATTAATTGATAGCAAGCTATATTTAATGATAATAATGTATGTGTGCTGAAAATAGAAAAAAAAATCACACAGATGAGTATAATCGTTACATAAAAAGAAAATGACAATAACATATACAATCCTAACATGCACAAAAAAAACATAAACTAAGTCAGCAGAGGTACTGTAGGTACACAGAAGACTATACAAAAAAGAAATAAATAAAACGTTTCTCTTGTTTACTATATACCTATTGCCGTTAAAATTTGTTTCATGATTAATTTACTAGATCTAACATTCATATAACACTATGCTTAGAGATACTGAGGGATGAAAGTAGTAACATCAGGTGTAACTTGAAAAATATAGGCCTAAGTCATATTACTACCTAAAAATGGAAAATTAAAATAACATTTGTGCATGATCATCTAAAAGGGTAGGTAGGCATACATCATACCTAGGCCAGCTTAGGCAGAATAACAATAGTAATAATAAAATGAATAATAATAATAATAATGGAGGGATGTAATATATTGATCATGACAACGCCCTCTAGAATATATTCTGGGAGTCGGAAATTAAAAAGTTATGTGGAGCAGTCATCTTATTGTGGTAGTTGTTTATTTATATTCAGTTGTATTATAGGGTGTGCATTTCAAAGTGTACGCTTCGCCCCACAGAGCGTAACAGGATTGTGTTGTGTGGTTCGACCATCACACAGATATTTAGGCTAAATCGATTCGTGGAAATATCACTTAGTGTATTGTTGAAGAAAATGGAAATCAAGTGGACCATAAGCTCCTTTATGAAACTGCATACGATATTGCTCAGCATGATAGGACAGATGTGAAAAGTAGCCAACTCTGTGTGAAAGCTGAAAATCTAGGAAATTATCTCACTTCTACAACCTAGATATGTGCTCTTTATAAATACTTTTATTTATTAATTTATTTAGCTGTATCTGCTTTCACACTACACAACGTTTTATTGTTACTTCCTGCAAGATAGCACGGTATACGGCATGTCTCATTATGAAGCTAGGGTGAAAATTTCTTTTTGGGTGGGATAAATCCTGCTACCAGGGATTGAACACAAAACCTGGGATTAGAAAGCAAAACATCTTTTTAAGATTTTAAGAAACCACCTTGTTATCAAGCTCTATTGAGGACATCTGCCATTAAAACTACTTTAAACTTTCTAGTTTCCTATTTTAAAATAATTGACCAGAAATGCGTTATTCAGTAGGCCTAGCCTATGAATACTTTTAAAAATACCTACAACAAGGCAATTTGTATGCTACTATGACGTCTAGGTTACAATTAATATATATTGTAAAGTATATAGGATAACAAAGTAAAAGTTATTGATAATTGAATACAAAGTTAGAAAATGGTACAGTCATTCTAAACAAAAAGTGGACACATCGTATCGTCCTCTTTACAAGTTTTCTAAAACCTGAGTTACGCAAATTACCAACTTACGAATCATTATCAATGAAGTTAAATAGCATCTGTAATAAAAACAAAAAGGTCAAACTTACCAACAAGCAAATAAAATGAAGACAATAGTAACCTCCACTTCACCGACAATGAAAAAGTTTTCATCATTGTTTAAGCAATCACACAGTCCATATACACAAAGAAATTAACATGCAGAACTAAACTACATTTACATAGTATGACTGAATTTTTTACGTTGCAGCGAATGAATTAACGATCATAACCATCCACTTGCTGTTCCTATAACTGTTAACACTAAAATTAGTTATCTTATATAAGTATGCTTTTTTTTTATTTTTTTCTTTGGATCCTGTATTGTAATTGTAAATGTTGTTAACGCTTGAGTTTGTAGCAGGAATTCACTTCCTGATTATTACTAACTGTAAAATCTAGTACAAACATAATGTATACAGAGGAACGGTAGCTTTATAAGTTACTGTGCTTTCTGTTCAACCTGTCTTGTGACAATATATCTTTTTTTATCTCATAACAAACAAAAACATCTTTACTCCTTCATTTGTATCTATTTTATTGTGCGTAAAGATCACCACAAGTAGATATTGTGTTTCAGTAATCCATGGCTCATAATCCAAATAATTCAAAAATAAATCATCTGTTTAATAGGCCTACACGGTTTAACGAGACTCTTAAAAGCTTGAACGTTTCTCAATAATTCGTTATGGTCCAGGGCCGAACCATCGTGATAATATTGTATATACAGTACATGAATACGGGCTATTACATAAACTAATAATAATAATAATAATAATAATAATAATAATAATAATAATAACAATAATGTTTTTAGGTTGGCATAATATCATGCACACAAATACCATATAAAAAATGACACATACAGCACTATTTTTTAACCATACATATACGGACAGATTGTATGCATCACCAGAAATTATTTAAGTGGTTAAGAAATTTCATATTGTATTGCACACTTGCAATTTCTTGGAATTTAATAAACTACGCAACCTTTTAGCTATACAGTACCACATAATGAATGCTTTATACTTACACAATCAACCTCGATTGACTGTTTCGCATCAACGAGCACATGAATCGCGACCTGGTTCGAAAGCAAGGATAAATGTCCTTTGCATAGGTCTATAAGCTGTGACCTTGTAGGTCAAATTTACCTGAATTAGCTTTTGTCGCAAATAGAGGAAAAGTTTTCATTATGATTTCCTAGTGAGTAATGATTGGACCAATTGCATTAGACAGACTCCTACCAAACATGGGGTGTTCACACAGGTTGAGCTTAAAGGTCACAGTGTACCAAAACCAAACATAGTCAGTATAACCGGTGACACATCTCAAACATGGGGTGTTCACTGCTTGGGGTCAAAGGTGGTCACATAGGGGTTATTAGGGTAAAAAAAAAACTTTCAAAAAATGAATAAGAGACTTCTTCTGTCACAAATAACATAGCAACTTATCCTGGGCACATATGTATTGGCATAAGGTAGGGTCTCTATGGTGTTCAGAGATTTTTTTACGGTCAAGGGTCATTAAAGGGTTATTTTTTTGTTCTCTCTAGTAACATTTCAAAATGCTACTAATGGCAAACCATTGGACGAAATTCAATCAAATTTCCTCCTACACCCCAGTCTGGGATCAGGGGTCACATAGAGGTCATCGGGGTTAAATTTTTAAAATAGCCCAATTGAGCTCAAATTTACCAAGAATGATCCTTAAGACCTTCTAAACACGAAAAAATACTCTTCACCCATATGTCAAAGTTTATAGGTCAAAGGTTAAAAATGTTACTAATGGCAAACAATTGAACCGAATTCAATCAAATTTGATCATTAAGAACCAGCGATACCTCATACACCCCTGTCTGGCATCAGTGGTTACATAGGGGTCATCGGGGTCAAATTTTCAAAATAGCCCAATTGAGCTCAAATTTACCAGGAATGATCTTTAGGACCTCCTAAACACGAACAAATACTCTTCACCCCATAAGTCAAAGTTCATAGGTCAAAGGTTCAAAATGTTACTAGTGGCAAACGACCCTGTCTGGCATCAGTGGTTACATAGGGTCATCGGGGTCAAATTTTCAAAATAGCCCAATTGAGCTCGAATTTACCAGGAATAATCCTTAGGACCTTTTAAACATGAAAAACTACTCTTCACCTATAGGTCAAAAATCACAACGGTCACTATAGTAAAAATTATCAAATATTGCTAGTGACTAACGATTGGACCAATTGCATTAGACAGACTCCTACCAAACATGGGATGTTCACAAATTGAGGTTAAAGGTCACAGTGGTTATCTCTTAAAAAACATAGTATCTCTAGTTTTATTTGTAGTTTTATACATTTCTGATGTTTTTGTTAATTTGGATGCAGCAAGCATTCGTGTGCTACTGTTTCAAAAGTGATTGAAATAAATTGAATTTTATTCAGCCAACCTTGTATTTTCCTACCTTGACCTTTTGAAAAAGGTGCATTACTACTACTGACTTTCTACCATCTAGGTTTTTGCCAACCGAAATTTTACCATTTGGCCGTTTGCGACGGTTTTTTTGCTAAAATTGGGCCGTTTCAACAAGATCAAATGTCAACCGTCATTTTGTTTCTTGGCCGTTTGTCAGTAAGCCTTCAGAGACCTCAGACTACGCTTGTAATTTTAAAATTAACTAATGTTATTCACCCTTCGAACGGCAAATAGCAAAAATCAATATGATACGCCCCCTCTTTAATATATCTGTCTCTTATACACATCTAGATGTGTATAAGAGACAGAAAACAAAATTATATGTATTTTTTACATATTAGTAAACT
>NW_022682587.1:1511534-1521411 GCF_011630105.1 Anneissia japonica | reverse complement strand
AATATTATAGGGTATTAAGGTATTAGTTTAATACCCTCAAAATGCCAAAAGTTTGTTTTTGTGCTTTTCATTTTTTTTCTACAGAATATCGAAAACAGTGACATTTAGTATTGCACTATTACATTATAAGTGAGCTAGTTGGCGTTCTACAGAGAAGGTATTAAGAATGTCATTCCTTAAAGCCTGTCTTCACAATGATTAACGGAACCGGTGCGATACGCCCTGCTCACAAATTTGCTTATAGAAGAATATGATATCCAGTAGTGCTAGGAGTATGATACGTCAATGGTGTAAAAAAATCCAAATACTCAATGTCACAGTCCTTGTAATTGTATCGTGAGCGTAGAGTAAGATAGAATCTGCAGTACAATCGGTAAGTGATGGATTTCTGTTGTATAAAATTCGTTATAAAATTAATCAGTTACATTTAAATAATAGCATTTAGGGCCTCTATTATTAGTGTGCATAAGTCTTACCTCATAAACTACGACTACTACGACATGATTGCTTTGATATCACTTTCCCAAAAAAATCCATTGCCAAAGTGAACTTTTAATAAAATCATTCAGTAATTAAGAAGTATGTTGTGTTGTGTTTTGTGTTGAATATTTTGTGCCAAGAAGATACAGATACCGGTACCTGTTTTTTATGTTTATTTCTCGTTTATATCTAATATAAATTTATTTTTTTTATACATTTCAAAATTTTGAACTTCTACAAAATTGTTTCTAATATTTTTAATAGGTTTTAAGAAATACACACAACTACAATGGATATAAAATACCGGTCATAGGTTTCATTAGTATTAATATATGAATCGGATATGAAGATACTGTACGAGAAAGTCATCTTATTCGTATGATGAAGATAAGGTACGGCTAGCAAAATCTCGTGTTTCAATCAATCATGCTATATTCAAAGAAAGGTGTTACCTTTAACGTGGTATATATGTTATATCTAACTAACGGCTCCTACATTTACTCAGTTTGCCATATTAGCTTTTACACAATAAATTATACTGAATGCACATATACTAGGTGCATCAACGATATTTTCATAAAGCTAACACTTTCGTTATTACGTTATTTTTGTATAGTTTGCATTCTTAAATAAATTTAACACATTTAAAAAGCTTGTAGCACTGACGTCACTGTATACCGTACCTATACACAACGTGACATTAATGGTTTCTTTAATAATTCAGATTCTTATGTAATTTATATGTTAAGGTCACTTACAAATCGTTGTGGTGACACTCTCAATGATATGTTGACTATGCATAGCAAATTCACGATAAAATATTTCCATATTCGATATATTTATTAAATAAATTACATTCTTTATAGTACAGTTCCACGTAATGTGGTACAAAAGATTAGATTTATGTTTTATACGATAGCTGTAAATATATTAATCTTTGCCATAGCATTTAACGATTAGTCAACCTTACTACCACTTTGTCATCACATTTAAATACGAGTCAACTTTCACTAATATTTTTTAGGTTGAATAATTAATGTTTAGTTCATCATGAGGAACTTTCCAGCACGAATATAATCGAAACGGTACTGGGTTGTGTCTACATGAGTTCGTGTTTCCATCAGATCATTCATTATTTTTTAGAAGAAGCCTTATTTATTTGAGAAAGCGTACCTGTTGTTATAGTAGGCCTAAACGTTAAAAAAGTAAATAAATGTTAGTGTGTAAAATGTTTAACAATAAGTTAGAGGAAGAAGGAAGAAAAGCAAGGAGATCTGGAGCGGCTTATAGAGTTGTACCGAAAATTATATAATAATGATGATGGCAAATTATAAAATTTTATGTGTTTGTAATAGATTTTTGACACTAATCCATCCACGCGGATCGTACCGCATTCGCACCCGACTGTTGTTTTAACAGTGTTTGTGCCAAATCAGTAAGTTATCACAGTTTTAAAATTTTTGGCAAAGTCTATTCTCTCTCTCTCTCCCTTTTGCGAGAATATATATTATGTAAAATCCTACTGGAATGACCGACAATGTAGAAAGCTAAATTATTGTCTTGTCAGTGGATTTATTCAAATTTGGGTCTTAAACAATATAACCAAATTATAAGCATGCATAAGACAATTTCCTGTTGATTTAAAACATGTTTATAACATAAAAACCGTAAACACACTATATACATGTAAACAAATGGATAAATAATATTAATAATAATAAAATAGGAAGATGATGTTATCAAGCATAGACCTTCAACGTTTTGTTTAATTTGAAAGATGTGTATAAGAGACAGGATATATTAAGCCTATTACAATATAGAATTTTTTAATCGTATATGCGTGTATGCAAGCATCTCCATGGATCTGTTTCGTTCCGTTCTCTCAATTTCAAAAACAGATCTCCCTCTGAATGTGGATTCAAGAATCACGTGCGTTTAAATACATACGATATAAGACGGCTGTAATGTGATGATGATGTTGCTTAGTTGCAACTGTCAGTCGATGGTCATATAAAAGTGGGTCGTGTCTAGTTGTTTGAATTAATTTTATGCATAACTTTGTCTAATTATCACACGTTATGTGTCAACAAAGCCACCCATGATATTTTGCAATGACGTGTTGACCCGAAAGGTCGTCGTAACAAATTCATTAATAGAGAGAAGACAATCGGGTAGCATCAGTGATAATATTTGTCTTTGTAATTCAATACGTTGCTAATGAAGTTTTCTTACTAGATTAGGAACATGCTATCAACCTTTTGGAAATGGATACACAAATTGTGTTTCTATGAAGTTGAAAATAACATCAAGGATTCGTCCGCTTGTGCGTACGATATTAGTACAAAATGGCACACGAAATGCAACATGTTTCATGCGATCTGTTTATAAAAACATATATAGGCCTATGCTGCTGATGAATCAAAAGGATATATATAAGAAATACGTCTTCATTTAATCATAATATTAAGCATTATATATATATATACATTTCTATATACATACATATATATACACATTTATACATATATATATGTGTGTGTGTGGGTGTTGACATTTTTAAAGGGCTTTGCCTTTTTAAACTATATAGATTATGATATATAATTATCAAACTACAAAAACTTGGTTGTTATATACATATATATATACATTCATATACATATATATTACATTATACATATATATATACATATATATCTATACATACGGTATATACATATATTTATATAAAAGAAGAGGAATCTGCTAGTGCGAAAATATAGTATAGACGGTATAGCCAAGTTGTTGAAATATCAATTTGTCTAGAACTACAGAGACTTTTATTTAAAACATGTTCGCTTGATCAGTGACATGGGAGTTGCGGCTGTGAAATTCTGTCAAAGCTAACCCGCTGACTTCTAGTTATCCGTACGATTCCCAAGTTTGTCTCACGACTACTAATGTAATTAATATGTAATTCATCAAGAAGGTATCTTAGGGAACTGGGAAAATATATCGAGTAGTTAATGAATTGCTCGACTATCTATAACTAGCTAATGAATTCACTATGGATGCAACCTTTATTAACTTCGAATACATAAGGAAAATGATTATAGATCCTAATAGGAATAATATATCTTTGGTGCGGTGTTAAACTTATCGCCGGATTTATTATTCACTAACTGAATGGATTAAGCACATTATTATTGCTTTAACTTAGGTAATTATTTATGTGTTAAGCAATATTCGTCGAGAATTCATCATTGTTTTTAGATTGACTTCAAAAATAGTCATGCATTCTTAAAGAAAATAAAATTAACTGAATGAAAATTAAAGAGGTTAATCTAGACTTTGTAGACGGTGATTCCGCAGCCTTCTGGATCTACTAACAGATAATTAAAAAAAAATAGTGGAGCCGACAGGGAGAGCAAATGAATTGATTGTTTTTTGTCTCTTGTGGGGGCGTCTAATGAATTCACTAAATATGAAACTTAATTATGATCGAATATATTATAGAAACAATAATGCCAGATCGTATTTTAATTATAATGAGTTTAATAATGTACTTTTGGTGGGATGATGAAAATATCATCTTCCAGCCTGCTGAATCTAACAAGTAATTTAAAGATAGTGAAAGATTTCACATTGTCAGTCTCCTTTATTTCAGTAAAGCCTATGCGTAGGCCTACGTGACAATGATATAGCCCACGTATTCAAGTTTTTGTTTAATTTGAATTGGGCAGCTTTTCTAACATATCTTATACGGTACTCTTTGAACAGTTTTTATTATAAATATTTGATCATGTATGTAACATTTCCAGCCTCCAACACTTCCAAATAATATTTTCTATCGTTTTGTTTTTGTTTGTTTTGTTTGTTTGTTTTTTTTTTCAAGATTATTTGTAACCTCATCTAGTTAATTTCATCTTGGAAGATTTCCATGTATTTTGATCATGATAGAAAACTAAAAACCAAAATTGATACCAATATTGTTGTAAAAAATTTTTATCAGGAAATCAGATTCTTTTTTTAAGCCTTAGGTCATCCTCAAAATAATATAGATCTTTATTTTGTTAGCATCCGTGGTATACCCTGCTTTGTACTTACGTAACGAGTGTCAGAGGAATCATTATGGTCACAAAAACAAAGGGGTGATAATGAATCTCCCTGAAACATTCCTCTATTTATTTTTCACACTTCTCAGACTTCTTTTGTTGGTGCTAAATTTGGTTTGGCAATAATATTTAAAACATTAACATTTAAATCATTTTATCAATAAACTTTTTTTTTCCAATCATATAAAAATAATAATTATTATATGCTTTTGGTACATCCCGTGTAGCATATGCAAATGAACCATTTGGATAGTATTTCAATGAAAACGGTTCTTCTCAGAAGCAAATATCTTCAATGGACCTATCCGCTAAGCTCCGCCCCTTGGATATTGTTGCTTAGGTCCCACAAAGACAGCAGTGGTAAAACATACGCGAACACGCGAACACGTGCGTTTGTGGGACAACACGTGTGTTTGTAAGACGCGCGCGTATTCCTAGCGCTGTTCTGATTAGTCAGTTGTTAAGTTTGATTGACACTCTGGAAAGGTCTATTGAGATGTGTAACATTTATGCCACATGGTGTACCAAAACCATAAATTAAGTATTATTGTCTACTCGCTGATGATATATATTTTACTTATGTACTTACATTTATTATCTTTTCTCTTTTTCTCCTTACTTTTTGAATATAAATGTTTACACTAATCTGTATTTTGTTACTGTAAGTCATGATCAAAACATCCACTCTATTAATTATCATTTACGTTCCATATCATAAATGCGCCATTTTTATGTAGTAATAAATACTTAACGAACACCTTCATAAAGGTCATCTACGTTTATGTTTCTCTTCATTGAATCGTTAACTGTTAAATTGATAAATGAATTATAGAAGAAACACATCCTACCTCAGACAACAGCTTTTAAGATTAATCTAAGGCAATAAGTTAAAACTTTAAAGTCAACATGAATTATTTTCAACATAAGCTTAGGGCTAACTGGTTGATTCCAAATTCAAATCAAGGTACTACAAGCCTTCGAGAAAAATATACGCAAATTATTTATTCTACTAATTTAGTAGAAGATAATATAAGTGCAAACGACTGGTGGTTTTTTAAAAAGCTCGGAGCCGCGGGGACCCAAGCAATACTACGCTCCGCAGCAGCTTGCCTAATGACACTGCATTAGTATGCACTGTGTGCAAATACGCCTACAAATTACGAGATTATTAGTGATATGATGATTGCGCGGATGTGCTTTTATTAGTTATGAACATATTTGAAATTGTTTAAAAGTAACATATCTCAAATTTCTTGAAAATTAATGTACAGTGATTGTTCTCTTAAAAGTATATCAAATCACTCAGGCCTACATTGCATGGAATGAGACGTGTTGGCGTAGTCCTACTCTAATAATTTTCGATAAACGGGTCAAGAATATTAAAGTAGTTCTACGAGATTCATTAGTAATTCAGAAAATGACAAATTTTGAATTGAAATATAGGCCTACCGGTATATGAAGATAAATTCGGGCTCACTCACTATCACGTGAATATATAATGGTCATTAAATGTTTATTGCATTTCAATCCAGTATCATAAACTCAATCGGCATAAATACCAGGACTTTGTCGCAGATAAAACAATATCAATTCCTACAGAAACCTGGAATAATTTATTAGTTAAAGAGCATTAATGGTTCAAGATTATCAAATGTTCTTCGTTGGCTAAAATGTTCTCGTTATGTGTAAATTAAATTTAATCCTAAACAAATACAAATGGATAAAGTGATAGCAGAACCACAATATGTTATAACTAAATTATCTGGTAATTAAACGATAAAATAATGTAGCTAGCTCGGTTGATCTGCGCATTGCGCCGCAAGAAAACCCATGTTTCATCGCTGATGCCTCAAGATGACGTCACCAGTCAATTATTCAGAAATCGTCTGAAACTGTAATAGGCTATATATGATGTTTGTGTATGAAAACAATCGATAACGATTTATCAAATTGAGTATATTTTGTATTAGATTATGTCTTATATGTCAAGTTTCAGCTTTAGTGGCCCGGCGGCACTTCGTGAAATATGATATGTATGTACAGACCATTAGATGCTCTTGCCCTCCGTAATAGCAAGTTAGTAGTAAGCAATAGATTATATAAACAAATGTTGTGGATCAAATAATTTAGTAAGTATAGGATACTTATTATGGTGACTGCAATAATGACATGATGTTTAACCATACTCTAATTTAGGAACGATGAATAATCGATGCTTTATTATAAAAATATTAACCGGTTGCTAATCGGTGTTATTATTATTATTAATTTATGTATGATTATTAACATTATAATTCTGATATTTTTATCAATATTGTTATCATCAGCAGCAACGTCACCATTACCTTCATCATTACTACCACTATCATCATGACAATTACCTTCATCATCACAATCATCATCATCACCATCATCATCATCATCACCATTATCATCATCATCATCGTCATCGTCGTCATCATCATTATCATTGTCGTCGTCATTATTAAAGTGAACTTTTAAACTCTATAATTTGGCTCTTACCGTAGATTTCACTCTCATTGCGATAGCTTCATTCTCCGAACTGATTAGCCATTATACTGTCATGGGAATGACAGCAGATATATCAGACGGTCGGAAAGTCGTACTCTGTGTCTCTGTTGAATATCGGTTCAGGGGTGGCGCCTTGATTTGCCCGACGGGGAGTCTGGGGTCCCCCAAAGGGGTGGAGGCCGATGCTCTCTACAGATCACTTGCATATCCTTTAAACTTATGGATATTGTTTCTATGCGTTTCCAATTGCAGTACAAGTCCTGTGTTATCAAATGAGTTCTTTATATAGTCCCTGTTTTTGTATAACGTACGGAAAAACATGCAAAGAAGATGACGTCCATTCGCAGCTTACCATAAATCGCCACCAGATTCAGCTCATTCGCGGTAAATCCAAACATCTTTTAAACAGGATATTTGCGGTACAATAATGCATATAATAATCACCATAATAAATACTATCATCATTGCAATAATCAGATCCAATGTTAATGATTGTATGAACTGCAGTAATAATGCTAATAACATTGAAAAATAGAAGAATAATATTTCCAAACTAAGATTAAGGTATTTATACATGAAACACAATAATGATGAACAATGTTCATATGATAGCACGCTAATTATACTGATCAGTGTCGTCCAATAAAATGCAATATAATAAGTTGTTGAAGTTATTATATACATACTTTAGTTAACATTATACGTATTGTAATGTATGTTAACACAGCGGTGGTGCCAGCAATTTGCCGACAAGGGATCCGACGTGTCCGACGGAAGAGTCCGAACCAAAGGGCAGATGAAGCCTCGGTCGACTGCCTGGAAAAAAAATCATTTAATATGGTTAATGGGGAGATTTTTTATGGCTTAGATGGTCTAAAATGTGCCTTAAGACCAGAATATTAGGGATTGGCAATCAAAATAAGGTTGTTTGGATTGGCAAATTATATATATTTCTTATTTTCGATCTGACGACCTAGTCGTTCGCCTGACGACATAGGGTCCAGGCCTGTTTAAGGGGAAATGGGTCAAACTGTAGGAGGAATGCCCACCCTGCCCCACCCCACCCGGCTCCACCGCTGTAACATCAATAAATGTTACCGGTATGTAGGCCTATTTATGAGTTAAGAAAATAAATGAGTCGAATATCCTTGGAAACGAATTGTATTAAGAAATGTGCGTCACAAAAATATCTACATATTTAATTGTTTTGCAGAATCATTAGTGATTGACAATAATTTTCCAATTACAGACTCGCGTTTAACGCTGCTACGCTGATTGGCCAATGCCAACTTCCAAATTACTTTAATAAACCTAACAATAAACTTTTTGTGACGATAATAATTTTCGCAATGTATGTCGTTTTTCACTCACTTTTAGCTATTCTTTACATTAATGACTTTCAATTTAATTCTGCTTAAACGTGATCTAACGCAATACTCGCATTTGGCCTTCAACCTATTGCACTACACACAATTTTTTTTTTAATGTCGTTGGGACGGATGACAAGAAGAAGATATTGATGATGACTCATGTATGTATCTAATGGAATACCCGGCTTTAATAATAAGGTAGAAATGTAAATATCATAGCAACTGTATCAATCAATTTTTGAGTCGCAGAACTACTAAGGCTGTTATTATTTTTAAAATATTTTTAGTCATTAGAACCATTAAAAAACACAGCACATTTAGTCAAGTACCGAATCAATTTTGTATTCGGTGAAATATTCCTAAACGAGCATGCGCAGTTGATGGTCTAGTAATTTCTTAGGTTCTGTTTTATTTTATTCAAGTACGTCGTTCCCTCTATCATCAAGCGTATTCGCTAAGCGCCAAGATTGAATTCTGTGACACTCTAGCCAATATAATTATAGTAAGTCTCATTGTAAGCAGTTTATTCTTGTGTATTTTCTTATCGATCTACAGTATAAACTTGTAGTGGACGGAATTAAAACCCAGAACTCTAGAATGAAATGCATCCATCTTAGACATTAAACTAAAATTAATTCAAACTAAGCATACTTCTTTAAACAGAAATAGAGAGATGAATTGCAGGCTCAAATTTAATGATAAAACGCTGATTGTGAGAACCAAATGAATATTAGCAAACGATGATGCCAAACGAATCGGATATTGCCTCTGTAGATAAATTGACTATAAGGAGTTTTCAAGATACTCTTATGGTTCCATAAAACAATTGAAGCACCATCTAAGCATGTAAAGCTCCTACGATTGTTTTCAATATCAAAAACACTTATTGGGTAATAATGATAATCCGCTAGTTAATCAGCATACAGAAGTATCATTTAACGTCGATTTACTTATCATAAGTTGCAATCTTGTTCTAATATTTCTGGCATTACAAATTCAGATTATTGTTAGTTATAAGTCATCTTGTTACCGAATATATACATATAATATAGTATATAATATATATTAAGTAATATAGGCCTATATTATATATCGTTGTGTGTATTATGTATACCGGGAGCGGTCGGGGCAGTCGGTCTCCCCGCCTTGATTTAGGGGGGTTCGATTTGCTGTGTATTTTGCTTGTGTGTTCTTGGACAATACACTTCACCTACGTTTGTCTCTCTCCACCCAGGAGTATAAATGGGTACCTAGTGGTTCCCTACTGTGGAGGAAAAAAGCGGCGTGGAATGGAACTGGCCACCCGACCACACAACACCAAGGCTTAGTACGATAGGCTAATAGCTAATTCCCTACGTTCAATAATTAATACGGGATTACATTTACCTGATATATATATATATA
>NW_022682587.1:1459610-1510911 GCF_011630105.1 Anneissia japonica | reverse complement strand
TCATTTACCATCGTCTCCATATTTTTCTATCTTACTTTGAACACACGTGCTTACCTATGTTATAATATATATATATATATATATATATATATATATATATCTATATATATATATATATATATATAGGCCTATATATCTCAACGGCTTAAACGTCTTATCCGAAAGACGATGCGCTATGTTAACTTGTATTTCAGACCTCCAGCTGAAACACAAGGAGAGGCGGCGATAGGTATTGAACCAGGGACTTAGAGATCTCTGCTGTTCAGCGTACACACAGTGGCTACCACCAGATTAGCCGACTGAGCTAAGCTGCTCTCTTCGAGAGATTGAGATTGTGTATAATTATATAGATTATTTTAAGAAATAAAATGATACATTGCTTTTAATTTTTTTTTCTATGTTTATGAAATTAATAATTTAATTAACCGACTGACTTAAGCAGCTGCTCTCTTCGAGAGCTTGGGATTTTGTATAATTATATAGATTATGTTAAGAAATAAAAAGATACATTACTTTTAATGTTTTTAAATGTTCATGAAAATGAAAAAAAAAACAACAAAAAACAAAAAACAGAAAACAAAAACAAAACTGCGCACAGTACATCAAATACCCAGGTCCTACAATTTCATTTTTTATTTATTTGAAATATTTTATTTGTAATACTTTATAATTTGTTGGTTAAATTTGTATTGTGATTGTGATTGATTGATTGACTGATTGATTGATTGATTGATTGAGGAAAATCAATAATTGGGGGCGCTTTTCGCTTGAACCTCGAGTGAGCTTTAGCACGCATAATTATAAATACCCTATGCTATTAGTTCAATTAATGCTAAATTTAATGAAAACATTTAGGACTTGCTAACAAGAAACCGAAAATCCCTACGGCAGTGTAACATATCCAGATAAACTTAAATAATCCAGATAGTATGTAATATAGGTTATATTCAATTTTCTGAGCAAAGATGAATGAGTTAGGCGATACTCGAAGGCTGTGGACTGCATCGAAGATTGTTCCCCGCATAGATTTCACTCGATCATTATGTTATCGAATGTCCATCAAATACTCAAGAATCATTGCTAAGGCTCGTATAATTGCTATACATCAGCGGAACATTTGTTAGCTAATTTTCTTTATAAATTATACTTGTTACTAAGAACACTCCAGCATGTTGTTGACAGTACGATCTATGGCCGGCTACTGTGCGGAGTTTCTTTTCTTTTTTAATATACTTCTTATACTGGCTAATACGACGTCATAATTAACTTTTAGCCTTCCATTAAGTATTGTATACCTGTTGAAAATGTAAACATTCTTTGCTATTTCAGGCCTACCGAATATCCCTAATAATTGGGGATGAAGCCTCATTTGCATAATGTACACGCACACGGAGTAGTAGAATATACATAGGGCATGCGTACTCATATTTTAAAGGGGTTATTGTAAAAATAGATTTCGTTAAGAACAGCATCATGAAAACTGACTAGGTTCACGAAGGATGACGATTCCTTGTCGCTGCTACGAATAATTATTTATGTAGTTTCTAATTAGAATGCAATTTTGGTCGCATAATCTATAAAAGATTAAACTTATGCACAGTTAGATTATTCGTTGATTCTATACACGTTCTTAAATACAAGTCTTTATCAATGTATAACGATACGCAAAATAATGTGTACTACAGTTACTTTTCATTACACAAAATAATGTGCATCTGCATTAGTTCCGTATAAAAAGAAAAAGCCACGTGTGTTTCTGTTGATGGTAATAGGACATACGGTATAGTAATGGGACGACGGTGATGGTGATATGACAGAGATTGAGACGATGACAAAAACCGAAAGTAGTATACTTAAAACAGTTGAAAATAACAAAAATGATGACTGACTTGACGATGATCAACGACGTTAATGATAATGAGATGTTGCGGTCTAACGGTATGACACTCGCTAAAGGACTATGCTTGATACCATTATGCAGTGCTATGCAGAAAAACCTATTCTAAATTATTTGAATGATTATGTGATGACTATGATGACGATAGTCTGGCCATTCAAGGTGAACGGATGAGTCTATGTTTTATTTGTCTTTGTTATAATTCTGAAAATACTAGGAATTAAATACAAAGTACTAATAAATTATGATAGTTTGTTTGTGATTTTAAGGTAGCGGATGCAGTGGTTGGAGAAAGTCCTTTGTCACCCCGGCAGCAGCCACAAACCCTAACCAAGTGTGAAACCATTGAAGTAAGAGATTAAATGGCTAAATCATAGAAGCCTAATTAGGGCCCAGCCCACTAAATCCCAACAAAATTTGAGGTAACTTCCAAATCTGTCCAATTTGGACCACCTCCCCCCATTCTAGACCACAGCTCCTTTATTTGAGACTTCCGCATTCTGCAAAAGATTATGAAACACTGTTTTACTACATTTAATATATATATATATATGTATATATATGTATATATAGAGACAGATGTTCTCGTTATGTGTAAATTAAATTTAATCCTAAACAAATATAAATGGATAAAGTGATAGCAGAACCACAATATGTTATAACTAAATTATCTGGTAATTAAACGATAAAATAATGTAGCTAGCTCGGTTGATCTGCGCATTGCGCCGCAAGAAAACCCACGTTTCATCGCTGATGCCTCAAGATGACGTCACCAGTCAATTATTCAGAAATCGTCTGAAACTGTAATAGGCTATATATGATGTTTGTGTATGAAAACAATCGATAACGATTTATCAAATTGAGTATATTTTGTATTAGATTATGTCTTATATGTCAAGTTTCAGCTTTAGTGGCCCGGCGGCACTTCGTGAAATATGATATGTATGTACAGACCATTAGATGCTCTTGCCCTCCGTAATAGCAAGTTAGTAGTAAGCAATAGATTATATAAACAAATGTTGTGGATCAAATAATTTAGTAAGTATAGGATACTTATTATGGTGACTGCAATAATGACATGATGTTTAACCATACTCTAATTTAGAAACGATGAATAATCGATGCTTTATTATAAAAATATTAACCGGTTGCTAATCGGTGTTATTATTATTATTAATTTATGTATGATTATTAACATTTAATTCTGATATTTTTATCAATATTGTTATCATCAGCAGCAATTATTATTAATATTATTATTATTATTATCATCATCATTATTACTATCAATTTTTATAATTATTATTTTTAGGATGTGAGAAAACCAGCGTTAGCCAGGATTGAGCCGTAGGCAGAATTTGAAGAATGATTTGTTTTAGCATAGGGCACTGTATTAAAAACATTATTATTAAGCCTATTATAAGTATTATTATACTTATTGTGATTTTGGTGTGAGAAAATCCTAACGTTAGCCAGGATTGAACCGCAGACGAGAGAATTTGAAGGCGGGCATCTTGCTTACAAACCTGAAGCACCACTAAACACTCCGAACAAGACTAAAATAACGGTGATGATACACGAATAGAAGAATCTGCGAGCTTTATCTAGACACTGATAGATAGACCACCTCTGATATCATGAACTTGAATACGCATCTTTGCTTTTGCCTTGATGTATTTCTCGTCCATTACTCATTATTAAACTGATCACCATGCAGGCTTATCGTGCGGTGACGTCAGCCTATAAAGCATTGCGCAAAATCACAAGAATTCTAGATTACGAATGTATGCCAAGAGTACTAGGATAATTAAATAATAATATTGAAATATGTAAATAGATAGATTCTAAGTATATTGAGTATACAGTACATAAACATTATTTATTTATTTATTCGAGTTCACACAGGCAAGTATACATTAAAAATATTTAAAGTTAAATAATAAAAAGTAAAGATAAAATGTTGCCGGTGACGAGAAAAGGCCAACAGGTGAACAATCGCACATCTGATAGCGGTCGATCCCTAATTGCACATTTAGCAAGATAATTAAGTAAATAGAATTTTAAAATTTAACACTATAATTTATAAAAAGGAACTCTAGACATAATAATAACTAATAATAAAACAATCTCAAAAAGATTCTTTAGGGAATTGCACAAAATGGTCAGAAAATTGTAAATTGTGCGACATTTGGCACAGCGACATGACATCCAGCAACAAACATAATCGACTTTGAATTATTTAATAGAAAAAGATCATACTAACATACCTGCACTTTACTACATTATCATAACTGCATACACTTTCAAGCAAGGCATACAAATATTATCTGTATGCCTTGCTTGAATGTGTGTGCAGTTTTGATAACGTACAAACTGTAGAAAACAAAGGGGGAGGGGGAAGTATGATATAGTTAAACAAAAAATGAAACTTACAGATATTCACAAGACTGTTTACTCTATACAAATATTTACTGACAAAGCAGATTGCGGTACAGGTGGGCAGATTGTGACCAGTGGGCCACGTGAGGCCCAACAAACTTTTTTTTTGTGGAAAGAATAAAAAGGAAATTGGTCAGTTTAGCAATAACATTTGCGTTAATATAATTTAGATTAAATTTCAGAAAATAATTAACATTTACCGACATAAAGTCAAAAAGTAATTGTACGCTAACAGAATGCATAAAAACTGCATGAAAACATTTTATTACGAAAAAAAAACGATACTGCCACAAGCTTAAGCAACCTTTATTACGCTAGTGTATATCAAGGTAAGTACCCAGCCATTTTGTTTTGTCGGGTATTAACCAGTTTTCTATTTGTCTGGTTGTATTCGTTAAGCAGGATTTTATCATTGTGCAGGTAGACGTTTTTTAACGAAGAAAGACCAGTCGAATACGGCCTAAGTATATTATTTTTAAGCCGATTTTTCACTGAAGCAAATTTATTCGGGAGAAGCAACAGCGGTTGACCGTACGCATGGGCAGCTCAGAAAAACTTTTATGAGCTAAAAACTTATTCTATAAATGTAGGCCTACGCGTCAGTACAGCATTACTTAGGTGTTTTTTTTTTCTTTTGTTGTTTTGTTTTTATTATATAATTAGCTAATGCAAAGAATAAAACTAATAGAAGAGGAATAAACCGACAAAGAAAGTTTCAGCTTTCAGATTACCAAAGCCCTGACCGTAATCATACACAGTGAACGTCATAACGTCCTAACCACAAAGGCGATGAGGTGAATTCAAGCGCCAGTAGATTATTTGATTGCATGACGATACAATTTCCTTTTAGCAACACATTTAACCTTTTAATTCGAGACTCTAATTCAATGACCCCGCTTCTAAATCGAGACCACTTTTTTAAAGTACCAACCACTCTAAAAACAGAGTTTACTTTCCAAGTAGAGACCAAACGCCGAGACCACCAATTTCTTTGGCAAACTGTAATAAATCTATAAGGCAAACCTTATTTGGAGAAAACTGGTATTCGAATGAGATACTTGTATACAGGTACTGTGATTTATAGACGTGTGGGAATCCACATAAACAGCAATTAGAAAATGCAAAAAAATAAATTAATGTTATTGAATTGTAACAGAATACGAATCTGACTAAGAAAGGAAAATATCCTTCACTGGAGTCGAACCCGAACTACGCGATGATATGTCGTTGTCGGGTCATTATCGTGTCTGGTGTAGAATCCAGCTTAAGTGGGAATGGTCCGGCGTCACTCAAAATCTCAGGAGTCCACACTGCTGAGGGCCACATGAATGGCAAAAATAAAAGAGCTACGAATAAATTATTGTTTTTAAAATCTGCAATTAAAATTCATGTTCTTCTCTATTTCCTTGAAAAATATACGTGGACTAGAGATGAGTATAATATTTGTTTAAAGAAATGCACAAGGCAGCAGTTACTGCCTTGAATGCACTGCGTCAAATATGACCTTGTGTGCTTGGTTGTGTCCAATTTTTATACAAACAACATTGCGATTAGCTGATGTTTTCGTTAATAGATTACAAGATTGTAGAGTTATGACTAAACTTTCAGACGGATTACGGTAATTCTACCTAATGATCGTCGTTTGGGTAACAATATATCAAGATAAATGTTGCCACAACGGGTAATATCATCTCACAAACAAACCAGTTTAATTTAGGTAAAACTGAAATTATAGATTATTTTTATAAATATAACATGTTCACAAGATTATATTAACGAAACATGCTCATGAAAAAAAAAACAATAAACAAAATGCCGGTGGTAGAACCTCATAGTCCCCAGCCCACACTGGGTTATCAAAATGCGGGTGACAATACCACATAACCGCCTGACACTGCCTGGGTTACCAACAGTTGGTGTGTACTAATTTTTTTTTCTTATGTTTAATGTTATTTGTGTAAAAATGTATCCAGTGTGTGCCAACGACAAATTTCTTTATTTTTATAAAGACAATAAACATTGAATTGAAGGTACCTATGGCTCAAAATTGTAATAATAATAATACTTTGCTACTTTAGTTTGCTAAAACGTAGGATTGAACCATTGATTCTTATTTCGGTTCTGTATACTTTGTATTGGACCAGTGGTAATTTTACTGGTTTCTTAAATTTTATAGAGGTATCGATAGTAATTTTCTAGTTTTTCAAATCTAATAGGTGGTTGATGGTGATAATTTGCGTAACTTAAATTCAACATACGGTGCAAATTATTGACGGCAATCTTAGACAAGCATTGAAGTTGAACCGTTAGATATGATTAAGGTTTGTAAAAGCTTAACACTTAGAACAACCATAATTAAAGGTCTATGCTTATTTTAGTTGTACATATATTACAATATAGTATATATAAATATATTATTATTATTATCAATATTATTATCATAATTATATAAAAAAAATTATAATAATAGGAAGACATTTTAAAGAAATTCACCAATTAGCCAAAAATCCAATGTTAATTCATAAATTTGGTCAGAAATAAAATTAATGTAACATGCACAATACTTACATAATATACAAATAAGAGACTATAAATGATAGGCGTTGTCTTTTTTTAAGATGTTATTATATTTGGACTATATTTTAATATATAAACTAATGAATTTAAGTTAAAACTTGAGATTGAAAAGTGAACAGTGCACTTCTTCCTCAAAACACATTTGCAGGATTATACATGTTTGTGAATTTTAAGCCTCGAAAATAGGATTGAAAACAATTATGTAGATTGGGTAGCCTAACCAAACATGTCGCCTTCTCAGCTGCAACTCATGTCACCCATATTTGTTACACTGGGTATTTACATTGATGAAAACTTAGTACAAACACCTGTTCGCAGGCCTGTACATTAAGCTTTAATCTATCGTGTAATTCTCATATAAATATTGGTTTACCTTCTGAAAATGTTAAGATTGAGAAAGTATTTAGTAGAACCTGTATTAACGTCATACAAAAATCGGGTCGGCTGGAATAGGTTCAGCTAATGCTGAATATTCTAGGTATCGTTCATTCGCTTGGGGCACATTATGATTTAACAATATTTACTAACACAATATGATACAGCATCCGTATACTAAATGGAGACTATACACGTCTCGAGTGATTCTTTAAAAAATGCTCACGATCGAAACAATGACATTTAAAATAATATCCTACTTACAATCAATCAATCCGAATAGTTTGTAGGCGTATATACTACCCACCTAGCTAAAATGAATGTATACAACATACTTTGGATTCAACGTGATCGCAGCTAGGAAATTCATTACCCTTGCCTGTTTCAATGTTTATCATCCGCCTTTCTGCTCCACCAATCATTTTCTTTGAATTTTTCTAATTTGACTAAAGAATATCTAATTCAAATTAATCTTGCATGTTATGTTTTATAATATTTTAGGTTTACAATTGGATAATGGAATATAGGTCTAAACTAACGTTAATAAATTATTTTTCAAAAGTGAACAATTTAAAAGATACAAAATCAAAACTGAAAGTAAATAAACTATGCAAGGACCAATAGATAATAAAAGATAACCTAAACTAAAACTGAAAGAAAACATCATTTTTTTTAATTTAATGCGACAACATGAAACACATGAATCATTTTATATCTGACTTTCTTTAATAGAGTTCAGCAAGTAAGAAGATGAAATTTTTCTGTTTAAGGTTGATACAGATAAGTGGCCATACTATTATTCGAGAATTTGCTTCTCCCAGGATCGTGGGGTCAATCAATGTAAATTAATGTCTCCCTTGGCTAGAGCCTCAAAAGCATACTTGTTTTAATAGAATATTAATCTTAGTTCCATCATGTACTGTAATTACTCTAGTTACTCGCTATTAATGTGAATGCAAGTCATTATAAGGGCCATTACGGTTATCAGACTGGTATAGATAAAGATGATAGATCTGCAACATAGCTTTTAATATATCATATATATATATATATAGGCATTTGCAATATTATTGATTGATAAAATAAAATCAAAATACTGTAATATCGTCAATAAAAAGAATACCAACAACTACACGTAAACGTAATTTATACTTATCCCGTCACGTTTACAAGGTGTACTGAGCAAATTTCATATTAAAAGTCAGTTTGTTAAATTTTATCCCTATAAATAAAATTTGACGCAATTTTATAACTTCTTACTACACTTAGCGTGAAACTTTAAGTAGGGCAAACTTTTTATTAACCGAAGTTTTTCCTGTTTTTATTTAATATTATAGCTCTAAATTATATACATTTACAACAATAAATACTAATTTATTACTAATAATTATAATTACAACAATAAAAATAATAATAATAATAATTCAGGATTTATATAGCGCCTCCCGTTGACAATTTTAATTTTAATAATAATTAATTCCACAGTAGGGTGTCCTCAAACGGTCTGTGGTTTATCAAATAACATTATAAATGATGATGATGAAAATAATGATGATGGTGATGATGATGACGACGATGATCATGGTGATGATAATGATGATGATGATTATGATTATGTAAATAATGATAATTATGATAATGATGACAGTAACAACGACGACGACGACAACGATGACGATGATTATTAAAGTGAATGTTACTAATAACAGTGCATGGTAAAAATGCATAAAAAAAAGTGGAGGGAATATTTTAGATGACAATAATGATTAGAGTGAGGCAGTATTGAAATAACAATAAGTGACGTGACTGCATTACCAAGACAACGATCAACATCAAAATATGGAGTAAATGCAGAAAAGACTGACGACGTTGGTGGATAAACGTAATTTCGAGTAGATGAGGATCTTAAACAGTTCTTTAAAAAGGAGGCACAATCCATTATTCTCATCATTAGATTTTATATAAGCATACTCCAAAAAACTTGTTCTTAGTTAGTTGTTCGTAACTAAGCTAATTTCAGAAAATCAACCAGGAAAATGATGATTATGATTAATATGCCACGTACGTCATCATCTTCAAGTATCAGCATTTCTGTGTTGTCGCCTAAACTGCTTAAGAAAGAATAATCATATTGATCTTTGTAATTTGCAGTCCGTTGAGAAACAATGTTTTACTACGCATTAGCAACAACAAAAATGTGTAAAAACTATTACTTTAAGTTAGATTTAAAGTCCAAACGTATCCTCATTTTACTAGTTGGTGAAGGCGTCTGCCTAGACAGCAGAATGCTCAGGTTCGAATCCCGATTGAGCAAATTTGTTTGCATACTCGAAAATCTCTCTCTCTTTGTTTGTTGATTGTTGAATTACCACTATTTCTTTCTTTCTATCTATCTATCTATCTATCTATCTATCTATCTATCTATCTATCTATCTATCTATCTATCTATCTATCTATCTATCTATCTATCTGTCTGTCTGTCTGTCTGTCTGTCTGTCTGTCTGTCTGTCTGTTAGATATCTATCTATCTATCTATTTATCTATCTATCGATCTATCGATCTATCGATCTATTGATCTATCGACCTATCGATCTATCGATCTACCGATCTATCTATCTACCGATCTATCGATCTATCGATCTATCTATCTATCGATCTATCGATCTATCGATCTATCGATCTATCTATCTATCTATCTATCTATCTATCTGTCTGTCTGTCTATCTGTCTGTCTGTCTATCTGTCTATCTGTCTGTCTGTCTGTCTGTCTATCTATCTATCTATCTATCTATCTATCTATCTGTCTGTCTGTCTATCTATCTATCTATCTATCTATCTATCTATCTATCTGTCTATCTGTTTATCTGTCTACCTATCTACCTATCTACCTATCTACCTATCTATCTATCTACCTATCTATCTATCTACCTATCTATCTATCTATCTATCTATCTATCTATCTACCTATCTATCTATCTATATATCTATATATCTATCTATATATATATTTATCTATCTATCTATCTATCTATCTACATATTTATCTATCTATATATCTATCTATCTATCTATCTACCGTATATATATATATATATATATATATATATATATACATATATATATATATATATACAGGCCTCTCTGAGTACAGGCCTCTCTGATGAGAGAATTATCGTACATGTAGGACCATTGCGTAGAGAGTAACTTCTTCTCCCCTAAGGGTCACTTTGTATCTGAGCTACCAGGTATCATAGATTTATTGTGTTTAGAAAAAATGGGAGTAGTTAAACAATAAGTTTGTTATGCAAAATTATGTTATGTATAAACACATGCTATTCAGTAGTTTTTATTTATTCTTTTCTCTCATTAAATAACGAATGTGCTTGAAAATAATGCACGAAGGCCAACCGGTTAATTGATGAGACCTCTATATTGTTTTCATTATTTCGACATTTCGATTTGTCTCATCCATACTTAAAACGAATTTTCCATGGATGAAAACTATGACGTCATGCACTTTGTTGTAATTCGTTATGTCAGGGCATCCATTATACGTTGTTAAAAATAGTTATTAATTGGGATTTATCCACTTTGGCTGATCACATGGGTTATTTATATCATTAATATTATTTCCTCTATGTTTATGTCAAACACAAACTGTACACTTGACGGCTCTGGACTAGACAGTTTCACTCCCATTGCCTACTACGTAAAAACAGACTACTGAAATACCTGGTTCTCGGGATGTTTACCTACGTTAACGTATTGATGATGGTGATTGTTGCGATGTTGTTAATGATGATTTTCTAACAATCAATGTTGACGCTCTCCTTAAATATGATATTCAGATTATTTGATTATCCCATTTGCTTAAGGGAACTGGGTTTTGGCTTGTGTACTGCGATTTTCGTATTTATTCATCTGAACTAACCAACTAACATACGATAGAAAAGTTGATAATAGCGTACATAAGTTTATTGGCATTCCAGGAATAATAGACCTACATATTTAACATAACTTCTATCTTAAAATTAGTATTTGTAATATTTCAAGTTGCATACAGGTGTGGTAGTATAATTTCGGTCTTTAGACACTGAGGAAAACGTTCGAGCTTCGTTAAAATAGTTGGATACGTTAACGCTGGGGGTGTTGCACAGAGTTCTATTGTAACGTTCTAGCCTATATGCATATTTTTACCAATATTATAAATGTAGGGCCTATGGTCAGCAGCTACAATTCTTCATGATTGACGCTCGTGCATACTGAGTGACGTAATCATTAAAAATACATTGCCTTCGGGGAAATACTAGCACCGCAAGTATTTTGCATGCTAGAATGCTTCAAATTAATCTACCACACCCCCACCCCACCCTGTTCTTTTTAGACCCCCTCGCTCTCTTAAGGAAACCAAACAGACACTGAGAGAAGCTTACGAGCTTCGTTAAAATAGTTGTATACTTTAACGTTGGGGGCGTTGCACAGAGCCTATTGCAATGTTCTAGCCTATATGCATATTCTTAGCAATATTATAAATGTATGGTCAGCAGCTACAATTCATGATTGACGCTCGTTCATATTGAGTGACGTTATCATTAAAAATACAGGGCCATATGATTAACCAATCAGATATTGCCTTATAGCCCTACTAGAATTGATTCAGTATTAATACTGTAATTATAAAAATGCTTACTTTGTCGATGTCTGGCAGGATTAGCTAAAGATAATAATCTAAGAGATGTAAGACATCATTCATGTTAGTGAGTGTTGTTTTCATTTAATTGGCCTAGAATGGCGATGGAAGGACAATTGTAATTACAGAAAGTATGCATTGATTACATAATAGTAGGCCTAAATATGTGAATAATTCCAGAATCTTTTTGTTTACTAATAATAGATGACATGTATCCATGAACGCAGAGTGAGTATACAAGTATATAGCATTTTGATATTTAAACTGTATTAACTTCATGTGGGAGAATATACGCTGCAGAAATACAATACAAATTAAGGCAAAAATACAAGAAAAAAATACATTACATAGGCCTAAAAACTAGCAAACATACTGGAGCAAAGCAGAATTATTCCAAATTTACAACATCAACATTCTATAACCGAACATACCCAAAATACAAGTAGGCATACAATAAAAACGAAGGCAAATATCGGGGAAAAAATGTATTACATACAAACAAACATGACAGAGCAGAAAGGCATTAAAATAAAAAATAAAATTACGATAAAAGTTATGCACTCAGCCACCTGACAGAAACAGATATCATGGTCAGGCTTGGCTCGTACCCAGGGGGCGTGCATGAACTAACTGATCATCTTTTCCAAAAGAACACCACTCAGATAAATAGCACTATTTTGCACGAGTTCCCTGAATATCCTGTCTCTTATACACATCTAGATGTGTATAAGAGACAGCCCCCACCCCCCCCACCTTGTCGGGGAAGTTAGGATTGATTAGACAGGGGATACAAACAATAATATTACACGACGCTTATTAAATATTGTCCTGAAATTGATAGAATTATATAAATTAATAGTTTGGGTGCAGATGAGAAAAAACACCATTCTTAGATCAAGATTCCTTGTAAGAGGGTCTAGAGGGACACTTCCCCTCTGAAAACCTCCCCCGGATCGGGCCTACGGCCCTCGGATGGCGCAACGCGCCAAAGTACAACTCTTACCTTGTCTGCCGAGTTCGCCCACCGTCGGGGAAATACTAGCACCGCAAGTGTTTTGCATGCTAGAATGCTTCAAATCTACCACACCCCCACCCCACCCTTTTCTTTTTAGACCCCTCGCTCTCGTAAGGAAACCAAACTAAGGGATCCTGGTCACTGGCCTCTCAGGAAATACACTTAGTTTTAAAGCATTTCGAGTTAATAGCTTAGCTAGCTTTTTCAATCTTGGAAATTATAAATGATTGATATCATATCAGTGAACTAATTAGTCGTTATTAAAATCCAGCTAAGACGAACTATATTATATTTCAAACATTTCTGTACGCAATACCAACACTATCCGTCAAGAATCGTTCATTAGATTCAACGAAGGCTAGTAGTCAGCTGAAGTTATATCACTTTGTTCTTATTGGCTACAATTATTAGAACTGATGTGCAGTATTCGACCAATGAGAAGCTCGACAAGTCCTTATAAAAAAGCAATCTTATTTTCGCGTAGGGATAATAGTAATTACCTTTAGCTACGATTCTTTAGCACTATTTTGCACGAGTTCCCTGAATATCTTTGCAGTCAATGGTTCGTGGAACTGATCACACAGGCGGCGCGAAATAACAGACTAAAAGCAGATAACTGCCCGATTTCTTGAGCTCGGAGGTTCCCTCCGTAATTGAAAATCATTCGAAGAGTTTAGCTTAAGTGGGCTACAATTCGACACTTGCAGCTTCCTCGCGGGGTTTTATTGATGTTAGGATCGAACAGTATTGCTGGAATTTCACCGTTTTTAGACTTTTGAAATAATTCAATTTTTGAGTACGCGTTGCCCGGGGCCTCTAAAGAAGCGTTAGTAAACGCTCAATAATAAATGCTTTATAAACATACGTGATTTTTCGCTTTCAAGAACATTTCGTAATGGCAACGGATACGATGAGAGCGCTCAGAGAAAGAGTAGTTGGTGGTGGACAACAAGCTAAGGAATTTATAAATGTATCTATTGAAAGGTAAGGTACACTTTTTTTTTCTTAGTACAAAATGGTGTTAAATTATGACAGCTTAAATTGAAGAAAAAAAAGCCACATCTTACTTTAATAAGAACATCAGAAAAAAGACCTTGAACCATTCAGATAATCTTACAAAAAGTAAAGTACGCAACTTCAATAAACTAAAACTATAGGTATATTCCTCAAAATATAAATATACCGCCAGAGGCATTTTTACCCTCAAGGGCCTTTAGACTAAGCTTAGTATAGCCTACATTCCTATTCACGTATACGGACATAATTCAAAAACCATTATACCATGATATATGCATTGTACATGTGTATTATCCTAGGGATGTGTCTATGTTCACACGCTTACTGTTATTACCAGTCAACCGTGTTTATATACGATATTCATGGGGAAATTGTATACGATATTCACAGGAAAATTATACGCATATAGATTAAGTAGATGGAACCTAATTTTATGCGATCCGTAAGGTACTTCAGTAGGCGTAGGCATTATACAACTACTTTAAAATTCAATTAGGTATAATATATTATTTTCATCATGATAATATGTAACTGGGCGTAAAGATAGCGAGATTGGTGTGGGTTTTTTTTTTAATGTATGCGTTTTTAAGGCATGATTATTTGCATGTAAACAAACTGGGAGTTATACCTTTTACAGTAATGATAAAATTGAATAATCTTACCTGTCATTTTTTTTTAATGTGGTGACCACAAAACCTTCTGCAGCCATAAATGCTGTTCTTATGTCCTTCATATTCAATCGAGATTTACACTGGTGTAGACTTATCCATACTGATCTTCCTTAAATAATGTCTTTGGAGAATGTGCTTTCATTCTTACCCTTTTTTGAGTTTACACGTCCCTGCAATGTACTTTGGTTTTGGTAGATAGGTGGAACATATAAATGTGTTAGACAAAATGTGTTTTCTTTTATTTATTTATTTTTTTCAAATTGACATATCTTTGCAATATATCTTGGTAGACATGTGATAATCATTATTTCTCAAAATTTCTATGCAATGTACACATACTAGAAAATCTTCCAGGGCTTACCAACAAATTTCCGTTATTTAGTTTTTTCGTTCAAAACTTAAGTTTTATAGTAAACAACATGATGACAGATTTGATTGATACAAGCTTAATATTGTATTCATAAAATATTTAATTATCAACTAAGTTTATCAATGTTCATGTGAATGTTTAAAGGTGAACAGATGCAGCATTGTCTAGTGTAATTATTTTTTCAGTTTATGTTTTATGGGTATATTTCGTAGCGAAATGTCATCCACGTCATGTTCTGTTAAATATCAATAATACTATACAAGTAATAAGACTTAATTATGAGAAGTACATGATCAATTAAAATAATATATTATATATATATATATATATATTATATATATACACATATATGTATGTATGTATGCATGTATGTATGTATGTTTGTATATGCATGTATGTATGTATGTTTGTATATATATATATATATATATATGTATATAGGCCTATATATATATAAGATGTGTATAAGAGACAGATATATATATATATATATATATATATAACAATAAATAAACGCTTTCCTCGAATAAAGACCCCCCTCGTATAAACGCACCTCAAAACCCTTATCAACAATAATTATTCGAATAAATATGGTATTTTATAACATAAATATTCTTCTAGCCAATTAACTAATAATAGATATGTTCAATGATAGAGCAGTTAATGCAATGCGAAAATAATTAATTCGAGGGAATTGGGATGAAAATGTGTATATCGATTAGGCAATTCTAATGCTAGTTGTCTTCATGAAAAATGTTTTCATATAGTCAATGTTAATGCCGAGAGCCTATCCGCAGCTATAACGAAAGATAGTCCTATAGGCTTAAGTGTTACCCCTCGAAAAAAAAAATCCTTAAGTGCAAAGAATTACAATTGTTTATGTAATTTGTTAAACCAGAGGAAAGAATGGAATGAGAGAGAGGAAGAAGGGAAAGAGGACTTAAAACGTATGGAGAGACAACATACAAAAGTAGCCTACTATTAAAAAAAGAATGTTCTGTAAAAACAATGGGTGGCTATGAAATACACACAAATGTATTTCATTGTTCGGATGAACTAGAGCTAGCTTGGTCGAAGCTCTACCAGGTATAATGCTTCGACCAAGCCATACTGGTTTGTGTTGAGACCAACCCCCTACCGTAAGTGATGCTTGACATGCACATTCTGATCCGATTGAAATTGTTTTTATTGAATGAACTGACTGTATTTTCTTATTTAAAAAAATATCGCAAATTTACGGCCTGATATTAGAGTCATCTGTTCATTATTAAACGTAGAGACTGTAAACAAAGTTTATGCACATAAACTCCTCATTTCTAACGTAATACATGATCCCATAAAGAGGCCGTTGTAGAGCATCGATGTTCAAAATTGTCAGCATTGCTTGGACAGAGGAAATTCTAATTCATAGGTCAGCGGCGAATGAAAAAAAATCGATTCGTTACGGAAACCATGGTTTATGTATGCATGATTATAGATTTTAGGTGATATCTTCAAAACTTAAAGTCGTGTTAATCATTTTGCAATTTAGCGGACAAACGATTACGTAACGCAATTAAACAACCATGAGTTCCGCTAAGGTGGCTACTGATTCAATTTTTAATCTCGTTGTTTCTGTCGAGCATACGATAGATTATATTCAGAAATATTGAATCTAATAGCTAAAGTGAAATACATCTCCTTAGCTACTGTCGATTCACAAAATACAAACACGAATCAGTATGCAAAGTTAATAATATGCTCTAGATTTGCAGTTCGAAGAAATCTGCATTTCAAAGTGAACATAAATAAAACATTTTAACGATTGTAAGACGATGTGTTTATGTATCAATGCCACTCTCGTTAATATAGGCCTATAGGTCTATACTCGGCAAAATTGTCATGTATTATTCACTTGTCTACGCATTTTGCATTTTGTACAGCCTACTGCTCTTATAAACATTAAACAGACGGATAGATGATCGACTGGCTGAACGAATGCGTGTACTAAAAGGCATAATTGTAATCATCAACAGGTTATTATAATCATTATTACTATCACCATTGTCATCTCATAACCACAAGTTGCTTCTTAAAATATTTCTTAGGACCACCTATAGGTACTGTAAGATAAAAACTCAATTTTTATAACGTTGATCATAGGGATCACCATCGAGTTGATACCAGACAGAACATGTATTATATTAATATTATCAATATAAAACATCATCATAAGTAGCCTAATTCATTAAGAATTTTACGGGGAAAAAATAATATGGCTTTCTTTAAGAAAAAAATTAATAAATGTGAAACCACATTCTTGATAACCGACACACGTCATCATCAAAGAAAAACGTTAGATTTACTAATAGTATATAATTTAAACTGTTATTCAGTATTATTAAAAGATGTAAAGATCATAATATAACCTTTATTTATAGACATAATAAGACATAAGCTTAGTAAAGAATGCTCTATCAGTTTTTTTTTGTTTTTTTTTAATGAAGAATAAAATCTCCAGGAAACTTCATACGAATCATAACAAAATTTATATATAGGCCTATATAGAGTCTGTCTCTTATACACATCTAGATGTGTATAAGAGATAAGTACTGTATATGCATCATTTCAGCCCAATTATAGCAAGCTACACTTAATATTAAGGGAGGGGAGGAGGGCAGTTTACACCTCACTTACTATTATTCATAAAATAGTGATCAAACTTCGAACAGGTAAGTTCTCGTTTAATCATTCTATTTTATTTCATAGTTACGTTCGGTGCAAACTGAGACATTTAAAGCCATCTCTGGTGCCATGTTTGCTTTAGATACAATAAAGCATAACCAACACTTGAAGTAGTATCCTGTGTTTTATTTCAAGTGTACCATTAAACAACTAGGTAGTAAGAACATTCAACAGTTTTTTTTTTTTTTTTTTTTTTTTTTTAATGAATAGGTTTATCATAACATTTTCTAAAAGTTTTCTCATTGGACCATCCTGCAGTTTTAATTATGGCCTGAATTAGTACTCCAGATTCTTTTGCTGCCGACGTCGCAGCTGCTCTCGTCGAATGTGCCTTAAATATCATGGTGTCAATACCTGCAAACTTAAGAACATATTTTATCCACCGTTAAATTGTTTCTCTTGATACAGCCTGGAATGGCTTGCGATAGCTAACAAAAAGTTGGGTGGTATCACCCCTCACGCTCTTTAAGAAGTGTAACTACATATAATCTCTCCTCAGGGTTATTTGTCTTAAGTGTCAACATTATGTGTTAGGCCAGGAACAGTATTTCCTGGCCTGCTCTGCTTTAATAAGTTATTAACATAAAAAATGACTTGGTCCTATTTTTAAATCCATATTACTGATACACAAAAGATGAAGAGTTTGGCCTCTCTGTGTAGATATTATTGCTATTAGAATGCAGAGCTTTAATGTTAATTGTTTTAAGCTCAATCTCTCTATGGGATGCCAAGTCCTCAGATAGTCAAAGACTACCTGGACGTTCCAAGTATTACTATACCTACTCCGTGGTTGTTTCAAGTTGAAAACACCCCTTATGAAGCGACTTACAAGTGGGTGTGATCCTACTGTTTGTCCATTGTTAAGAATCAAGAAAGATGATAATGCACATCTTGCTGAATTAACTGTAGAAAAGCTTTGTGAGGTTTGATAAACCCTTGTTAAGAAACTCAAGATCAGTTTTATGTCTGACTGAATGGGTTTGTTGTCTGTAAATAACATCCACTTCCTGATATACTGCAAACAGCATACTGGTCTCTTGAAGATTTGATGAAGTCCTTAGTGGCCTGTGGGATGTCTCCTATTGCTCCCCTGATAATCTGCAAGCAAGTAAAGTAAGTTTGATATTAAGGGGGTTTAGCCTGCCTGTTACAGGCTGAGATAATAAATTTTCCCTCTGAGTGTTACAGGATTTCCCCATATCATTGACATTGGTTTTGGAAACCAATATTGGGTAGGCCAGTTTGGTACAACTAAAATACCAGTTGCATTATCCTGTGTTATTTTTTGCAAGCATTTTCCAATTAAGCAAAAGGGTGGAAAAGCATTGAAAGAGAATTTGGCCCAATCTAGTGTGAATGCATCACCTTCAATTGCTCCTGGGTCCGGTTTCCATGAAACAAATGATGGAAGCTGTTTATTGAGTCTAGGTGTAAAGAGATCAACTTCTGGGTTTCCAAATTTTGATATTATTTTGTTAAAATAATATTTACTTAGCATCCACTCGGTTTCTTCACGGAATACTCGAGATTTTCTGTCTGCTATTGTATTTAATTCTCCTGGCAAATGTGCTGAGGAGATCCATATTTTTACGATTAACACACCACTGCCAAATTGTCTTTGCTAAATTGTTAAAAGTGTCTGATTTAGAACCACCCATATGTTGAATGTAAGCAACTTCAGTGGTATTGTCTAGTTGAAGTAAAACATGCATGTTATGGTGTTCTCGACAAAAGGCCTTAAGTCCAAAAAAAGTCTGCCAGTAATTCTATGTAGTTTATATTTAATGAATCGCTTACATAAGCTGGTTGCAAGTCATGTTCTGACCATCTACCCCCTATGTGGGTGGCATCATTGGTTGCTCCCAACCTATCCCTGATGCATCAGATGTAATTCTTAAATTTGGAATACCATGACTGATCATCTTGGATGCATTTTGAATGTGGTGAATCCACCAAAGGGCATCTGTCCTTCCCCCTTCCGACAATTGCATTGCCCTATCAAAATGCCCATGGTTTTGCCTCAGTGCCATAATCTTGTCTTTCTCTAATGCCCTGTAATGCAGTTGGCCATATTCGACAGCAGGGAAAGATGCTTTAATCTTCCCTAAAAATTTTGCTACTTGGCGAATGGTCAGTGTCTTGTACACAAGTCTTTACTATCATGAAGTATTTCCTCCTTTTTTGATAGTGGAAAAGAGATTTGCATAGTGAAAGAATTTATTTCAAATCCTAGAAATGTTATGACCTGAGTCGGTCCAAAACAGATTTTTGATAGTTTATCAGGAAACCCTATGATGACAAAATTTGACATGTTTCATTAACTGATGCCTTAGCTTTGTCCTTGTCTGGGTTAATGCATACAATATCATCTATAAAAATTAAGACTATGTGCCCTCTACTTCGTAAGTACGCTAGAGGGGGTTTTAAGATTTTTGTGAACAATCTTGGACCCGAGCTAAGGCCATTTGGGTAGCACGGCAAAGGTGTACAAACTACCCCTCCAGACAAATTTCAAGTATTTATGGTCTGAATCCGCTATGGGGACTGTATAGTAAGCATCTTTGAGGTCATATATACCCTCGGTGTTATTAACGTCAGGACATTTGCAAATGTTTCCATTTTAAAATGTTTGTAGCAACAAAATCATTTAGCCGTGAAAGGTCGAGGATAGTTCTGAATTCACCATCTTTCTTTGGTCTAGCAAATATGTTAGACACAAACTGAACTTGTTCAAAGTGGGATGGCTTAACAACTTGCTTTTTAAAGAGTTTTTCAAGTTGACCATAATTGCTGTCATCTCCGGTTTTGTAAGCCGGTAGGGATAGGGTATTTTTCCCCTCATGAACATTGGAATTTGCTTAGCAAATTCTATTTTGTAGCCATTTATGGCATTTAAAATGTATGGGTCTGACGTATATTTTCTCCATGTGGGTAGAAATGACCTCAGTCTTCCCCCAACTGTGTCTGTGCCTTGGGGAACTATCTGAGAAATACATTTAAAGGTGGTAGACTCACCTACCTTTTCTGGTGCTTGTTCTGATTTTGAACCCAATTCTTTTGATGGTATGCTTTCTGCTGGTGTACTGCGGTCGACGATGCAGCTGGTCGTCGACCTCTTGGGGCTAAAAAATGTTTCCCCCTGTTTTGAAAAGCTGGATTTGGGTATGGACTGTATCTTGTCGAGTGTTTATACTGCTGGGAGCTATTTGCTGCAAACAAGCCCAATATAGCCTTTCGCTCATCATCGAGTAATTTCACAGTCTTACCAAGGTCACCAAACAGATATTCGTTTGGTTTGTGCGTAGCTTTACACAAATGTGCATATCGTCTGTTTATTTCTAGTTTCAGTAGATCCTTTCTTAAAACAAGAATTTCATAATTAGCATTTGCTAACAACGCCATAGTCTCCTGTGTTACAGGGTCTTCGGTTCGATGGCCCAGAGCTCTGGTCATCGCTACAATTCCTTTGATTAAAGGCTTTTGGACCCTTCGAATCTTCAAGTCCATAGACCTAGCTTTAGGCGATACGCCATCCCAGATTGTTGGGTTTACTTTTGGGACAATCAATGCTTTAGCATTTTCTGGGCAACAATATGTTTTTCACGGTTCTGTCATGACTGTCTCATTGTAACAAGTAAGTAACACTAGCTGCCATACCATCACTGATAGGTGGCCCAGCTTCATCAGTGGCAGCAAATCGTGCTGCAAATTCTGGTGGTTTCACATCACCAATAATCATGGCAGAGGCATTCTGTTCCTCCTCATGCTCAGTCGCATAAATATTAACATTATCGTCAATATCGGACACGCTACCTAGGCCTAGGCCGAAGCTATGATGAACATCCGACAGTGTGTTGTCATTATCATCAGCATTAACACTGCTAGTGCTAGGTCTAGCTGGATTTGTAGAACTTACATTCTCAATTAGCTGCATAAGCAAGCTGTTTGTTTGCTTGACTGGCCTTTATTCTGTTGTCAGTGTCAGCGTTAGGCCTACGCTTTGAGGGCTGCCTCGCAGTGGGTTTCCCACCTTTTGCGAAGAGCTGGTCAACCTCAGGCTCCACCGATCGCGCCTGCTGGCTCGTCGGGCCTGGGTCTGTAGAAGTAGGCTGTTTCGAGATCGAAATTCCGTCCTTAGTAGGGGTTGCCCCTTGAGATTTACTCATTCTCGGACTTCTCGAAAAACAAATATACAATAGTAGTTACTATTATTGTATAGGCCTATCAGGGCTTCGCCTTGACAAGAAACAAACTTATTTTTATCTGTCAAGGGTAACTCTGAGCGGTTACCGCTCAAACGTGGTCGTTGCATATGCCGGGAACTACGCATGCGCGTCGTCGGGATCTCAGTTTGCACCGAAAGTAACTATGAAATAAAATAGTAGATATAATCTCTAAAATGTATTATAAATAAAATAATTAAAACATAATAATAATAATAATACAAAAATGTTAAGTATATTATTTATTACTATCATCATCATCATTATCATAGGCTCAATTTTTATTATTATTTTCATTAACATAATGTTTTTTTATTTATTTATTGAGGTGTAGAAAACAGCAAACACAAATAGCTAGCACAAAGCTAAATTCCTGCATCACAATACATACAAAACTTATACAAGAATCGTCATACAGAAAAAAAATGGGGAAAAAAAAGACAAATACCTTACTGAAATAAAAAACAATAATTAAAAGTAAATTAAAAATAAATTATTATTATTATTATTATTATTATTAGAATATTTAAATACTGAATATACTGACGGCAATACTTTAAGTAGTAATATAGTAAAAGTAAATAAACAATAATTATAACCATACATTATACTAGACATGGAGATTACCGTACCAAATAGAGTGAAATTACTGAATATATTGCTGTTTGACTAATAACAATTATGATTATGATTGTTAATGATTTCCATTAAACATGCACCCAATATCATGATTGACATTTCTTATATGCAGCCTGTAGCCTGCATATGGTTTTAGAATGGATAGAGTATCGTGATGTAGCTTATGCAATATTTCATAATCGCACAACGTAATGTTTATGAATTATTCATATAATTGGGAAAATATGTGGTTATTTATAAATAATTAACTTTTATATACAGCTCCCTGTGCACATCATGGGAATCAAATATTTTATTCAATACGCTCCCCATGTTTACGACTTAACGAAGGTTCAGATATACTTGAAATGTATATTTTAGCATCGAAACCTTCCACTCGTTTAAGGAGAATTATGATAATTAGTTGGGGGCGCACTTTAATACTATTTTTAAGGACCGGCAAATTCGAGATGTAGCCTGCAAAATATGTTAAAATATTATTAATAAAGCATCTGTTGTAACAGCTGCCATAATTTATAGGGTGGGTGAGGAAGGTGGGTGGCGATCATTGGTTAATTCTACTTTCAAATATGCAATTTTCAATGCCAATAATCAAGTTTTGGTAAAATAATGTTATCAATTTATTTTAGTACCTTCTTCTATATTGAGTTCAATCCACTGGGCCTTTACTCTTTAAGTTTAGTTTCTTTTTTACGCTAATATTCACATATTTATAAAGGGTTGTGATTATTGTAGATTCGGCTACTGATGATATAATACAAATATTATTGTAATTTAAATTATCGTTATTATTATTATTATTATTATTATTATTATTATTATTATTATTATTATTATTATTATGGCGATGCTATACTCACATGATAATTAGTTATAGTCTTAATAATCATATTAATGATATTTCTTTTAATTAATGATAGGCCTAACTTAGATATTGATTATGGAAAAGATAACCATGCAGTAAAGATAAGAAAAACTAAACATAAAACCCATATATTGATTTATGTTTTACTGATATTCGATTTTCCAGTTCAATAACATTTAGCTAAATAAAATTCATCCAGGCATTAATTCAGTTAACGACTTAAATTCAAAAGAAAGGATTATGAATTCAGAAATTCACAAACCAGTTCTCTGGAGAGTAGAATGAGATGAAAATTATCCAATTGCATGTAAGTCGGCAGTCAACTCTACTCGGTAACAAATTCCTAAAGGCATAACACAAATGTAAGCATATCGGCTTAGTTCAATGGTGTACCTAGTTAACCAACAATAACGTCAACTTTCTGATCAGATGTTGACCGATTTTACCCTGTTAATGGATTTAATACTAGACAGTTCTATGTCAGTGGCGTTAACCAACAATATCGTAAATTTTGCTGTTCGGGGTTGACCGATTTTACCTTGTTAATTAATTTACTCTGTTAGATTTTGGTGGCGTACCCAGTTTACCAACAATCGTCAGTTGACTGATCCGATGTTGACCGATTTTACCTTGTTAATGAACTTACTGGACTTTTGGATAGGCAAAAGTGATTAAAACTGTAAAGATTACGGAATTTGAGAGGAAAGTATATTGAAGCGTAACTCCCTGCAAGTTTACGGGAGAAAATATATTTTTTTTATATTAGAAGGTCTAAACATTATCTTAAATTTCAATTAATTATAACATATAATAGAGACGCTGCTAACAAGTAGACCCACAAAACTGGCTAGTCACTTAAAGCGAAACTAGTTTCTCTAATGAAAATAATAAACTAAAGGATGCCCATTGCAAGCAAACATATAAGGCAATATATCATAAAGAAGGGTAGTCTAGCCTTTGCGATTACGGTCTCTTCGAAAAACTGAATATCCTTCTATTTTAATTCTGTTGTCAGATACCGAATCATCAATTCATGTTTCGTTAACAGAGATAAACTGCTGTCTCTTATACACATCTAGATGTGTATAAGAGACAGCAATCTCACATTAGAATGTTAAATTCTCACACACCAAGGTATAAATTTTCTTTCAGTTTTTTTCTTTTCATTGTTTGATACACATAAAATTGCAGTAAGCAAAATATCTGGCCAGAAAACGAGTGTTCAATGAGTAAGTCGCGTCATAAACTCTAAGATAGCGTTCTGTTATTATCAAATTACACGCTAAATTGCATTCCTTTTAATCGTTATCAGCAAACAGTCAAAGGCCTTTGCGGTAAGTAACTAATTTGCACTTAACCGGATTTAGAAACGAGCTGTTTGTTTGGCGTAGTGATCCGGGATGAGGATAATGAGAAAAAATTTTAATGCAGGGTGGTCTAAAATTTAGGATTGCGAATATACTTTTTGTCCATAAATATGCAAGTGCTTTGAGGATTTTCTCATGTTTGCTTCCATATTAAACTTAGACTAGGCCTACATTTACTTCTAAAGTGTTTGCAATTTATTTACGTAATTTTCAAAACCGTGTCACTTAACAAATTTTGGTTGTTTTCACTACTGTTTGACTTATAATACATATTCATTAAAGTTGTCTTGGTTTGCACGAAACCATCCTATTATTTTCCCCATTAAACATACACACTGTGAACTTTATTAGTTTTGATTTTGTTCCGCCCCGTTGCCACCCTGGCCCGTTGCCACCCGGCCTTTTGCCACCCGGCCCGTTGGCACCCGGCCCGTTGCCACCCGGCCTGTTGCCACCCGGCCTTTTGCCACCCGACATGTTGCTACGCGTAGCCTTATTTCAACTGGTGATTGTTGACCGAAACAAAAATAAAAGTTAATGTTTGTTTCTCAACATTCAACCCACAGGAGTCTAAAGTTCTGTCCAAATTATCGAATTTTATGACAAAATAAAAAACACTTTTGTATGCTCATAAATAATTTTGTGTGCCTATATATGGTAATGATGCATAGTCGTCATGATCATTTTTAGGCATGTCACATGTTTTTGTTAAATAAAATTTTAAGGTCTTGAAAGGACGTAACTCACATGGAAATATTCGCGTGATTAGCATGCGTTATTTAACGAGACTGCTTAACAACCTTGGTCATTTCAAGGCTCTTTTTGATTGATGTATTACGTAGTCTATCTTACTCAAAAGAGATAATAATATTCAATAACGTTATTCATATTCATAAAACAATTTTATTATTTGGTTAACGTGGCAGATGAGCCGTTAATTTAACCATAAGTTTCACAAGCGATATATGAACACGTTTTTGCAATCTGTGTGTACGTTTCATTGATGAAGCACAAGCTCAAGTCAGGCTTAAGTTAAATGTCACAAAAAATGAGACTATTCACTCCTCTCAATTACTACTAGATTAGAAACAAGAAATTAGATAAGAAACATAATACATTTTTTTTTCTATTATTGACCAATAAAATCAAATAAAGGTAATGTTGCATCACGACTCATGCTTTGAAGCCTGTTTATCACCATATAAGGGCCTAATCGCTTTAAAAATTGATCAGTAAATTGAACTAATACTACAGTATATACTATTATTAATAGTATAACAATGGCATTATCATCTTCACTACCATCATTTTATTTTACATGGAATTTAACAAAATACCATATTAAATTGGAAAGTTTTTCTTGCAAGATTAGTGTTATCTTTCCAGCGGGGACGGCTACCCCTTCGGTAAAACTGTGTAATATATTGAATGAACATTACCAATATCTTCACAGGCACACAGACCACATCTTGTTCACTACCACATTTAATTTAGGTGCTTAAAGGTTTAAAGTCACTAACACATATTTTCGTTATTTACTACCAGGTAAGCCAATGAGCAACCCTCGATGGATTCAATACCGTACTTAAGCAATACAGTCCACCCGATTCAAAACAAATGCACCGATAAGCATTAGTTTTGATGACAAAAAAATAACTCAGGGTAGATATAATTTAGTGGAAAATCCAGTCTACAGTGTCGTCCTCAAATGATAAATATTGCACTTAGAAGAGCAATTGCAAAATATGGTGATTTAGCTCAGCACGCAGACTGTTTAAGTACGCAGCAACCCACGATTTGCTTAATTTAATTAATTAAATTTTATTAAACTTTATCTCTGTAGGTTTTCTTTTTTATATATTTTAACAGACAAATTCTCTTTCCCAGTCATGTTAAATGTCCCATTAAATATGTCGAAGGCAAACAACATGTCGGGAATGTTAAAAATGCTAGGCTTACTACCATTTTGAAATTTATACTTTTTGTTGAATCCATCTGCAATCACAAAGGGAGGCTCTGTATGTTTTTACATTATTTGTACCTTGCCAAAACGTACTTTTTATATATTCAAATATAACTAAAACTTTTATCGGCGCTCATCGTCATCATTATGTGTACCGCCGACGGCGACGCCTACGACATCAGCTAGGAGCCAGAAACTCTATTTAACTTTTGCCTCTCATTTGTAATTAATCTACATCTGCGGTTTCAAACTGAACTTGACGTACCTTAATCATTATATAGTGCATATTGGCTTCACTGGATAGTGGAAGTAAATCGGTCCTGCTTCATTAACTCGATCCAATTACCAATGCAAGTTGGGGATAACTGTGCGTCTCGGGAGACGTCATTTCTAAGGTAAACAGAGAATCCGCCGAAATGATACTTATACATTCTAGAAGGAACTATGAACACTTAACCCTATACCGAAAATATAGCGAAATATGTGTTTGATGTGCACAAGCTGTACGTCTAAGCAAGTATCTGCAGAGATGTAGTGTTAATATTGCAGCAAAAACCTATATAATGCTCAATATCTTGGTTATGGTTATCTATAACATGGCACCCTGTCTCTTATACACATCTAGATGTGTATAAGTGTGTGTGTGTGTGTGTGGGTGTGTGTGTGCGTGTATGTGTATTGTAATGATATTGACAAAGTCTGTTTCTTCACTCAATATTATGTAGATCTTTGTTTTACAATCGGTCTTGCAGGCATTCAACGGCTGTTTAATAATTCATTTCATTCCATCTTACGTTTCATTATTTTGTCATTATTTATTTATCATATCATCGCTTCGCCCTCTCTAGACGATGTGTAATATATTTTATATCAATTTAAATACGTTAGAATATATCAATCCTTGTCGATTGATTTTATACAGTTTCTCACTCGTAGCTTTTTATTTACAATACCTGACGTCATCATCGTTGTACAATACCAGTGAGATACGACATTTCCAATTCGGCCTTCTTTTAAATATAGAAACTTATGAAATCTTATCCTCCGGGTATTATTTCTCGCTAAATCGCTGTCCTTGCTTTAGATGCAAACGGAAACAAGCCGGGTTAGATTGAAATTTGAAGAAGTTGCCGATTTTATGATCATCTCCCTTTTGACTTAAACTATCATTTGACAATCTCTATTTTTTTAATCACTAAATGCAAATACTATGCTTATGTCGTCCGAATAAGTCGATTTGCACTCCTCCGGGATGTTTGTCTATAGCAATTTATTACTTCTCTCATGTCAAGCGCGAACAAGTCCTCATCAAAGCATGTGCTTACTGTAAGTAAGAAATAACTGCAGTCCAAACATCGATAAATGGTCAGGCCGAAAATGGAATATTACTTTATAATTTATTAAAATATTCAGACAAAATATTGGACGAAGTTCAAAATAAGTTCAGTATTTGTAAATTAATTTAGACGAGAATATGGCATGATTTGGTTATTGTATAAATCGGTATTTTATTATACTAATTACCATCTATTCTATATTGCTGCAATGACGGAATGATAGAACATCACTGAATAATTTATATGTTTTAATTCAAATGTGTATAAAGAGAAATATATGAACGTTGTTATTCCGTAATCTACAAGATAAGACCACTATTTTCGAATTACTTAATTTGGAGTGAGGCAGATATTTCAATACATCTGTAATACCTCCTAAGATCTTATTTAAGTTATATTTGGTTTTGTATGGGCAAATGTCTTCTAAACGATTTGACAGGGAAATAATGTATATAGACCTAAGCGTTGGAGAGATTATAAACACTTCATACGTTTGGGGCAAAAGTATGAAGTATAAAAAATTCATACTTCTACCCCAAAACATGATTTTTAGCTAAAACCTCGATAAACATTGGGTTTCATGAGCAAAAAGTTATATTAGTGTTTTGAAAAATTTGATATCAACGTTATTTCAACAGACCAAAGCATTAGAGATATGGTAATTTCATAATTGTTCAAAAATAAACATAAAAATAAAAGGTCGCACAGGTCAAATCAGATTTCCAGTAACTTGGATTTTGTAACCCCACATCATGTACTAAAAATAACCATATCGAAGGGCAAACTTGTATCCGCTACTGTAATATCACTTCACCGTGGGCTTCGGACTAGTACACGTTGGTGACAGACAAAAGTAGGTAAGATGTCTTGCCCAATAACACAAGCAGAATTTACAGCAAAGGTTCGAAACACTGGCCCTAGGGTTAAGAGACCAAAACGCAACAGGTGCGACAACCGCACCCTGCACACTTGCCAAACATAAATAAACACATATATTGTACCTTAAACAATCAGAGTAGGCCTGATACACACTAAAGTAAAAATATAGGAGAAACCTTCGGCTATATATTAATAAAGTGCCATTCTTAATCTGTACATAGGTGTGCATTGGTAACATAGAAAGGCTAACAAAAGCAGCATACAGAAACACCTTGCTGACGTTCAAAACAGAGGGTGGGTGATTGCTACCAAACTCCATCTTAAGACAAGCTAATTCTTAAACACGTTATATCTTTATTGCGGATTTTTTGGGCTCAGTACGGACTCTAAACATATGCATTTTCTTTTAGTTTTAAGGCGTATGCGGATTTTATAAGTCCGCAATGACGATATAACGTGTTCTTACCAAATTATTATTTTAATGTTTTTGAATAATTTGATACTTACATTTTGTGATACTTTACTTTGTAAGTGAAATTTCTTACTATATATGTGTTCTTCGTGCACATTCTGTACTTCGAGTCTTTCTATTTGTACAGGTTCAATTAAGTTATCTTTAGGGATGATTTTCTCAAAACCTGGTTCTCTACTTATCCTAGAAAAGCCATTCAAAGACCATATTAAATCATAATTAAATCTATCCAAATATGCTATAAACACAATTTTTGGTTTTTCAAATATAAGAATTATTTTGTGGTGAGCCCTCACAAATTAAGTGTTGCACTGAGTATTTAAAAGGTAGTAGTTTTTCCTAAACTCTGGTTTTCTGTGTTATATCTTATAATCTACTAAAGAATGAATTTTATAATACTAAAAAAAATCACTTGAATTAGAATGCTTATTTGTAGCAGGTTGAAAAAAATCCAAGTAAAATTTAAAACGATAAACAGAATAAGGTAATGATGTACAACTAAGACCAATACTAAGCAAATCAAGAGAATAATGAATATTTCCCGTGACATGATTAAGAGTAAATGGATTCTAGGAGACTTTCTAGTGTACAATTTCCATCAACCAACCATTAATCATATACATTCCATTAAGGATCCGTAAGTATATAGGAGACTGTTCATGCCAAATAATTAAACATTAATTTGATGATGACAACCAAGAAAATTGTTTGTGGGTATTTGTGCTTTGCTTTTTCCGTGTGTTCAAGATGTTACATTTTGATTGTTTTCATGAGGATTGGAAGGAACGACTTTTGTAACCAGAGAATATTACCCAGGGTTCCAAATGAATATATTCCGTCGACCTCTCTATTGTGAAATTAAATTGCATAGATCCATGTTCAGATCCACCGTCATTTCTATATTTTATTACTAAGTGAATAATGTCTTTGCTCATAAATGTGCGATATTTCAACGCGGTTGATAAACTAGTCGCATTCCTAAATTAGTCGTGCCATCCCAAAACCAGCTTACTGTCGCTATATGTTAAAATGAGTGATTAGCCAGGAATGCGACAGTATTGTATACTTTAGTACAGAAAAGCCGCAATACTTTTACTCATATCTTTGGCAATAGTTAGTCGATTCCAGTGATTGACCCATCATTTCAAATTATTTAATGTGGAGAATATGAATAAATTGAAAAGACAATTTTCATTTTGGCCATTGATGCTGGTTTCTCGATGGCATGGCGAAAACGTTCACATACATATTGTTGTTACACCCGCATTTAGCCCTTTAAAAAGTAAAACTACCTTTTTATCGTAACGCAATGCTACGCTTTTGAAATGCTTTCTTCAATTTAGCTAAAATAATTTAAATAAAATATTTTGCAAACTTAACTGTATTATCGACAAAACAACACTTTATAATTAATTTATACCAATATATATATGTAATAATTTTACACATTTATATTCATTGACAGATGTGAGCCTGTGTTTTGGAATTCCATTGAAAATCTCTTTTAAAAGAAAGTACCTGAAAGATTGATTTTACTGTGACAACTTTCACGATGAAATGAAAAATAAATACATACTGCGTGTTTGATTTAACAATTGTGAAAGGAATGTCATTAAATCATTGCTCTTGTTAACGTTTATCCACCTTTTTGATAATATTAATAACAACACATTACTTATCATTCAACTATTTCAAAATAGGTCACTATATTAACGAGTTAAGGTGCCAGTATTCTTATGAATTTAAATTTATTCCGCGCGTGTTGCGTTGATATTTCATAAGCCATGGCTTACGGGATTTTAAGGTAGAATTAAATCTAAATAATATATTTTCATACGCGCTCCGAATTTTTTGTTTATTTGCTTGCTACAGTCAATAACAATCTCAATAAAGGAAAACGTTTCTTGTAAACCCTCAGTTGATAAATGCAATAGCGGAACAACAAATCTGACAGAAATTTTTACAATCGGAACTTCAAATTTCAGGTGTATTCTTCCTCGCTTGTTACTTTAAACACATACGCGACTATTAAATTTGGATAAGCTCCACAAAATAATAAGTTTATGTATGCTGGATTTTTAATCTTCCCTCTGAAGCGAAATTAACAGAATTGTGATTTTTTTATATTTTTCAGGTTCAAATTCATTTATTTACCGAATTTAACAAGAATAAGTAATTATTATAATAAATAATGAGAACATAGTAAAAAACGACAGGGGAAAAACAAAAAGAGCACAGCTCGATAATTATGGTTACTCTATTTGAGGGAAACTGTTACTTATTGGTAAAGTCAGAGAAAAAAAAAGAATTTGAAATGACTTGGCTGAAAGCACAGCCTTTGAAGAACCGGTGCATAAAGGCCATTTTCCACTTCGTGCGAATCAAAAATTGTCTTCTATACGCATGCGTTTAATTTTCATCACGAGATTCTCAAATGTGCATGAGTATGGGTAAACATTTTCTGATTCGCGCGAATAAATTCGCCTAGTGGAAAACGGCCTTAACAAAGATACACTCACGCTAACCATAGAGAAAATATTCTATTTTCTCTATGCGCTAACACTGAAGTGTTCATGCCAGGCGCGTGACGATGACACCTGACTTAACTCACGCCTGGCGTGAGTCAGGTGTGAATGTAACCACGGTCGATTTCAGTGTGTATCACTTGAAAATATAGGTAACCAACCAGTGCATGCTAAATCTCTCCAGCCGCGACCAAGAGCACAAGTGCAGGTCTAATACATCCAAGTACGTTTAACATCTGATACAATGCAGCAGTGGTGCCAGTGTTGCTTGTTGATTGGTCGAAGCCGAGTTTGTTTAGTTAAAGGAACCCATTTTATTTACCGACATTCTAAAACTCTCTATCACACTAGGACAGTTTTCCGTGACTATCAAGTTTCAGGAGAAAAATATTGTTTTAATATGCGCGTCATAAGAAAATAGGTTGATCCATCAATTGGACTTACTTGGTGACTGGGGAGAAAGGAGGAAGCATGTGAAACAATCAATTTTTACAGCCCCTGGTTACCTCTGATGAGAGATGAATTAAATTGGTTAATTAAAATTAAATGCGTAATTCTGATGAATTACTTGACATACCTAATCAACGTCGGTGCAAGAAAATGATAGAATAATTATAGGTACTATAAGATTTGTATATATTAATTATATTTATATTGATAGTCTCCTTTGGTCTAAAGGTATAGCGAGATACGACGAAATAAGTAAAATTTATTACACATTTCAATACAAATAACTAGCAGCAAACATAAAAAACTTATATTACTTATTATTTTATGTGACATGTGATAACGTCCTTACCATATAAATGCTATTATTTATTTATTGATGGGTATGCAATTGTAAAAGAATGAATAAATTATGTGTTAAATGTCTAAAGTCATAAACAAAATACACTAAATTAAGACCTATAGGCCTATATTTTATTGGAAACATTATTCGATTGTATTATTAAAATGCAGTAATACCCTCAATATTTCAACATATTTTGAACTAAAAATATTAATTGAAGGCTATTCTTTATTTATTCGGTTTCAATTCCAAAATTTAAACTGGATGTATTTTATTTCATTAGATGAAATGATTTCAACAGATTTGTATGAAGGTTTTATTAACATCCACTGGCTAAATAATATTAAGCCAGTGGATGTTAATAAAACCTTCATACAAATCTATTTTTATTAGCATCCATTGGCTAAATAATATTAAGAGTGAAAATAATAACAACATTAATAATTGGTAAAGTGGTTTTCATTAGCAATAAAAACAAAGACAACAAAAGGATTGCTAACGAATAGACAATCGGAGACCCATCCTTTATAAATAGAGGCCTATCAATTGGTTAAATAACATCAATAGCGAAAATAACATTAACTATAATAATAATCAGGCAAAGTAGTTTCAATAGCAATAAAAACAAAAACAACAAAAGAATGTACTAATGAATAGACAATTGATGATCCATCCATTAGAAATCGTTTCTCGTCTGTTATCCCACCATAAAATGTAATAATCTAAACATGGCTATATCTTTCATTCGAAATGTGATTAAATTTCTTGAGCCAGGCCATTTAATCCACTTCAAATTGTAATTATCGTCCCACTAACCTTTCCAAAGAGAACACCGATCACCGACCGCCAGCTAATCGCATTGTCCCCCGGGAAATTATCTAATTTATCAAATTTCGCTCGCGTATGTATTTTTGTATAGACTGTCCTGTGGGGGTGGGAGAAGTCATGAATGAAGAGTCGTTTGGAATAGGTGAATATGGTTTGATCTTTGACGCACTGTGGCTACTTAATGACTAACTCTGCTAACAACATGACGGATAGATAAATGGCCTATACAAACATGCTTATTTTAATGATCACAGTAACATCGTGTGATATGAATGAAACTTAAGACCGCATTATATTAGTATCTCATTAGTATCAGACTGGATTTTAGCTGTCACTGCCGTTCTCTGCGTCACGTGATGCATGTGTACATGAGAAATGAGAAACGCATGACTGACAGTGCAATTAAAATAACGATGTAGCATACTAACATGTTGCACAAAATGCTGAAAATATACTTTATTATAAGTCAATCGTGACGTTATGCCGAAGGGATAAGTATTATCATTAACCGTTACTATGTCGAATATTGCCAGTTGTTACCATTGTATATTGCCCTTGCATGATTTCCTCTTTCTTATGAAAAGGCAGCATTTACAATTAGCAGATAGTGTTAGACGAAAAGAAACGGAGGTAAAAGTCCCAAAACACCTTTATGCATGCCAGAATAGGCTACAGTATATACATATAATTATAAATCTAAAGTCCTTGATAATGGAATCAAACGGACGCAAATTGATGAAAAACATCTAAGCATATTATATTCAAAAACTTTTTTATTATAGAGAACTCATTTCAAAATGTCCAAAGTCTAAGTTAAACCTAATATAGGCATATTTTCTATATACTGCATTTGTTGTTTTTGCATTAATTGTTAAGATGCCAAGTTACATAGCGTGTTTGAGTGATAACAATAATTTGCTCATAAAATAAGTGTATTTTTCATATTGTTTGGTTTATTTCCGTTTTCATGCATTTCGAGGCCAAGGTATATGGTATAAACAATTTTATATATATTGATTACATTGCGCAGACCTATATTTGTCTCTAAAGGTAAATTATAGTTCATATCATTACATTATACAGCTTTTATGTGTTTATTATATTTTTTATATTATCATTTTTTTCTTTTCTTTTTTCCTCTTATTTTAGGCCTAATATTGCTAGATTTCTCTTTCAAACAAAATTCATAACCGGTAATGTTTTATTCTTTGTTTTGTTTTTATTCTAATTATTAAACTCTCCATCAATCGAATGAAATGCACTGGAAACGAACTGTCAGTCATTCATATATTTTCTTTTTTAACGCTATCTAAAATTATTCAAGTTTTTAAATTAGCATTTTAGCGCTTGTAATATTTTTATTGCCTGTAAACCATGTATATGAAAGATAAACATTGTGATACTGTACTGAGGTGTTATTATTCATCGTATTGTATATGGACTGTCGATTCGAATCTAAGAAAGTAATTATTCCTATGTCCTACTATCGCGGACATTTCCTCATTACCATAATCGATCATAGCCTACTGTCACTTCGGTCGAAGCATAATATCAGAGTATAGTTCCAAAAATAGCAAAGAAAGTCAACATTGCAAGATTTCGAAAATTCCTTTGCTTCGAGAATGCTTTGTAGTAGTTCGTATTTTAATAATAATAATATCGTTATGGTAGGCCTAATACATTGCAATTGGTTCCTGGTGTGCGCCAATTAGGGAAACTATGATATAAGACAAAAATATAAATTGCTTATTACAGGATGGAATGAGTAAAAATGTGTTACACGTAGGCCTATATTTTATAGATCAAAGATAACCTGGGAATACATTCTAAAGAGGTTTACATAGGCCTAGTCATACCCGACATCTACTGTAAACTGTATCCTGGCATTTAACTGTTCATATTTCCCTGTAGTAGAATGTAATCATTTTGTTAATAATATTTAATTTAAATAGTGGCCTATAATTCAAAAAATTAAACAAACGCAATCACAACAACTCTAATTCAGTATGGCAAAGTTAGGACAAGTCAGGTATATTACCTTACAAAACACAGTATTGCAATGGTTTTGCAATTCAGACAGAGCAACATATAACATTTAAGAATTTACTCAAATGTTTTAAATAACAACACGATATAATTAGATCACATAAACCTGCGTGCAACAGCACTACTGAGTACAATTACCAACCACAGCTAGTATGTACAGCATGGCCTCATGGGGCCCAGGCGATTGCATTGGTAGTACACATTTAATTCGGTAAATGGTTGGTGAAAATTCAGTAAACTTTGGACGGCCTATTTAAATAGGTACTATTCGAGCGACATAAAAATCAGTCAAGCTTTGATGCCTGAGAAAATTATTTTGTAAAGTTCTTGTGACCTATTGACTTTTGTAAATGTCATTCGATAATGCTTGGGCAACTATAGCGTTCGATAAAGTTCGGGTGACTCATTGTATTTTGTAAGGTTTAAGCAACCACCTGATTTAAGAAAGTTCACCGAATGATTGCATTCCGAAAAGTTACATTCAGACAATGTCATCATATTAAATACAAACGCATAAATCATTAAATATCTTTTTAAAAGTTGCGCTACAAACTAACATGATGATACTTGCTTATTTTCGTATTTATGTATACCTCCAAGGAAATTTACTAAATATGCCATTAATGCTTTATTTGACGTTTAACCACTTAGCCACTTATACTGAGTGTACGAACGCAAAATCTCGTCTTATTGGTTTAACCGGTAATTATCTCGCTCACTTATTCAATTAAAGTTTTCATTGATATGGAATTAACTAGACTTATTCAAATCCAATAATGATTAATTGAAAGTATTAATTCAAATCATGATGGACACTCACACAGAGGTCATTGGCGTCTCAAAGTTGGAAGTAGTATGGATCAAGGGTGGCGCCAGAATCTGCCCGAACCCGGGGGGGGGGGGACGAGGTCCCCGACAGGGGGACCGATGCCCCTACAAGGGGTCAGATTTCCCCGACGAAAGCAAAGTGGGCGTGGTCGAGCTTCGATTAAAATGTTTCGAAAGTGGTCCAGGGGGCGAAGGGGCCTTAGGGGTTTCAAAGGCTTGTTTAATCGATTTTAGAGTCTACTAATGTGTAGAAAATACATATAATTTTTTTACTCCCCGACGAATTGTTCTTTTTCTCCCCGACGGGGGCCCTGGCCCCCGCCCCTCCCGCTGGCGCCACCCCTGGTATGGATAAGAAAATAGGTAGCCTTCTTTATGATGTCACATAATGACATCGTGACTTAATAACCCGGATTTTCGGTTAATCACTTTTTAATTGTCTGAGTTTTCGCCTAAATAATATTTAGTCTAAATGAATATTTATAAGTCGTCCATTGTGTTGGTGTGTATGCAAGTAGAGTGTCCAACTTTTGATAGTTTGAGGATGTGGCCCAGTGGGATACCTTAGTTAATTTAGAATCAGAAAAAACAGACCAGAAATAATACGCATGAAAACTACGTTATGCAAGCAATTGAAAACGATCAAAGTCAATATTACTGTTCAAAAGAATAACTATGTATGACCTAGTAATACTGTTACACTACGTGTGCAAGATGAGGTTCGCAGGTCACATGAGGTCCGATGGTAGTTTTATTGCGGCCCGCGAACCTTATTTGTATTGCCCGCCTATTATCTTTGTGTAGAAAATTCTTTGATGACTACTCGATGAAAATCATCATGAAAAGGTAGGCCTATATTAAAACTGAGCAAATAGTTGTGTATATGAAGATTTCACAAGCACACTGTACACGTCGAGGTTTGGAGGTGCGGCCCTCAGTGTTAAGTAAAACATATCTTCGGCCCTTAAAACAATTTATATTCAACCCTATTTTAGACCTATGAATACAATATACAGAGGAAGAAAACGTGAATAGGCCTAGATAAATAAAAGATGTTAAACCATTATTTTTTTTAAGTAAAAAAAAGTATTAAAAATTAAAAGGACATTGAATTGTATACCGTTGGTTATATCGTAACTATATTGATCGTATAAAAATGAACCATAAGTGGACTACTACTAGAATGTGATCTAATAAATAGTTTTTAGCTATCAAAATAAACATAAGAAACATAAAAAAGAAACTGGAAATTGTAGATCAAAATGTATGTGCAATATCTGGAATGTGATTGATTCTTGATACTTATTATGGGTACAGGTAGGTCAGCCGATTTGCGAGACACCCGATGACACCGTTTCTTCATATTGTCTGTCTGGGGATAATTCTGATGAAGTTAATCATTGTATAGAATCATTGAAATGGAAACAATGTCGTCTACTCGTCGGTCATCCGTAACGTGTCCGCATCATTATAATCATCCAAATTCATGTACTTCTCAGTCCTTATTTGTTAAATTTGTTACTGGGTCAAAAGAATTTACTAGGAGAAGTTTCAAAATCACATGAGTCTACAGACAATCATATTTTCTATAATTTAAATCATATTGGCACATTTGGGGTTAGGTGGCTAACTTTCAAGTATATGGCTATAAGTTCAAACTTTCAAAAATGCCAGCTCTCTTTTTAAATGCATCATAGTATGGGTAAAGTAATATTGAGCACTGATGATCATGCTATCTTATTTTAATTCTGCCGAGTCTACTCATTATTCCATGTGGATGAAATCGGCAATCTGCATTCGAATGCTATTAACCGCATTTTAAGACAGTGACGAGAGAATTCAGAATTTCAAAGATAGTCTTAATAATTAAGTCGTGATACTAGTTAAAATGATACTTACTCATAGAACATTTTACGTACAGAACACTAGATCAAATGCGACAGACCGAAAGATTTTAGGCCGCAGGTGGAGTATTTTGCATGCACCCGATCGATCTCAATGATATATCGAATGTTGGACCGCGCGAGTTGGTGTATTTATCTAATGCTAGCCGTCGCAAAAAGAGAAGTAAGTATTAATCTAATGTTAATCCCAATAATGCGCAGAACAAATGATAATAGTACCACTTATGATTGTTGCCACAAATTTGACTGAGTTTCATGAGATCTAGTATGTTGTCAGTCATACAATACTGTTAATGGACAGTTTAATAAGAAACCATTTACCGCAGCCTATAATCAAGACAAACCAAATTGGTTTTTAATATGAAATTCATTCTCTGCTACGATTACATTAACGTTTAAAGTGCATATTTGCTACTTAATGGTCGATGGCCCTGGAATTTTCTTTTATCTCGTTTTATTCCATGGTCATGGACTAATTGTAAATATTGACATCTGTAGTGAAGATGCAATTAAAATATTTGTGTATTTGCTGAAAATTAAGCATTGAAAAAATCATATTGGAAACCAAAACATGAAAGCATATACCATTATCATTGAAATTATTAGTTGTGAACACCAAGAAAAACCGAAATTCTGAAGACTTATTTCCAGGGAGTTCTTCTGGTGGTAATCGGACAGTACATCAGAAAAAATCCCTCTACTCTTTTAAAAAGTCGTACTTAACGCATATGGGCTATATTGCACACGGAACCAATGGCTTAACTCCTCACACAAAAGACTATGCAGTGTTTTTTTTTTCTTTTTTTTACAGCACACACACACACTGTGGCTCTACCAGATTAGCCGACTAAGCTATGCTGCTTTCTCATTATTGCCATCATTATCAAATTAATTACCATCATTTTAATCATTATTAACATCGTCACCACCATTATATTACCATCATCATCACCACCTCCACCATCATTATTATCAGTATCGCCATTATCATAATTAACATAAGATTGTTTTCATTACCATCATCATCATCATCATCATCACTATTCATCATTATATGTTTCCTATTCCTAATAATCATCATTTATTTATTTTATTTATTTATTTTATTTATTTGGTATAAAATACTCAAAATGCAACAAAGGTTGAAATACTTTTGAGTTTACAATAGGAAAAATTTAAATATAAATACAAAAAAGAAACATCAGATCACACACAAAATAAACAACAAACTTTAGGCCTATCAAATCACTTCAATCTATATACATTAATAAATAATTATAAATCTATATACATGAACATTGTTATTACAAATTGATTATTTAAATATATATGTAAAATTAGAGACTTAAAAAATTGTTTCTTCATATTAAAAATTCATTGAAATTAAAAATATACTATTATGTAGGCATAACAACTACTTGATTCAAAAAAGCAGTTGCTCTAGTCATTCAGCAAATTAATTGCACTTGAGAGTGTTGAATTGGATAACCGGTTGGTTCTGCACAGGGGTATTTTATATTTCCTATGATTTCGTAGGCTCCTCACTGGTTTGGGGTTTTCAGGAACCCAATCAGCAAACCGTTGAGATGTCACAAGACTCTTTCCAAATTTAATCAGGAAGTCTGATCTCCGTGCCTGCAGCGATGGTAAGTTGAGTATGTTCAGTGCGTCTTGATATCCATGGTAGTTTTTGTGTCCCAGGATGATCTTGGTGGCCCTTTTCTGGACAAATTCCAACTGAATACACTGCTTCTTCGTAATGGAAGAATGCCAGAGTGGACTAGCGTATTCTAAGATGGGTCCTATATATGTTATATAAGTAAATACAATATCATCCCGAGGAGCACCATAACGTCTCAGAACATACAACATGTACATACGACGGGAAGATTTGGAAACCATTTCCTTTACATTAACAGAACACCAAGCAATTTAATAGTTGGCTTTACTTCCAACACATCAATTTATTCATCACAATCAACAATATCGTCGCAATCATCAATCAATCAAAAAATCAACACCATTGCCAATGGTTATCATCATTTTTATCATCGTCAAGACCACTACCACCATATCATAATCATAATCATCGACGTCATCACAATTAAGATAACAATTATCAGTAAAAATCAACAACAATAGCCATCATTCACAGTCTTCCTCAGCATCAACCCTAATCAACATTTTTCGTCCCAATCATCAACAAAATCATTCTTATCATTTTCACCATCATCATCATCATCATCGTCATCATCATCATCATTACCAACGTACATAATTTTTTTCAGCATTATCATCATCAATACGTTTGTACCATCGCCTCATCTGTATATTATCTTCAAACCGAGATTTTCAAACACCTTGTCGTCGACTTTTCTTTCTGAAGAAGTCAGATTCACTCAATAGATATTCAGTCCGCAGTCACAGTATCAGTTTCATTTTCCGATCATTCGTAAGAAATTCAAGTATTAACTTGTAATTACATTTCTTTACTCAGTAAACTGGAGCGAACCAAACAATCCATTGCTACATTTGACAAACATCTGACAAACACATTCTAACCTACACACTGTCAATATTTGAAGGCGTTATTTCACGTTAGATTAAAGTGTCATCTACTCTCAGTGTGTTTTTCAAGCAAGGTAATGCAAACATGTCAGTTGGCATTGCTCGGCTAGCCTTTCATCCGAACTGAGCCGTATGTAGAGGCTGAACGAGACTGATGATTCGATGAATAACTTCGACAAATATATCTCTTCTTTTATTAAGCCTTTAATGTAGTAGTATACAGTGAAGTTCATTTAAACTCTAATTGTAGTTCCAATAGTGTCTATTTCAGCTGCGAATTATTTTAACTCTAACCCAAAATAGTTTTCTAGCAGAGATGTTGGTATTGTGTAAGCACTGCTGAATAATATTTAATGTATAAGATAAATAAGTCTATATTTGTTGCAAGCATTACTGGTAATTGTAAGTAACTGTTAGTTTTGCAATCCATGTTTTTGCCCTCTCTTTCAGCAAGTACAGTATAATCCATTTCTTCCTAATACTTTTTCTAGTAATATGGTTTAGTCATTAGTTATTTATTATTATTATTATTATTATTATTATTATTATTATTATTATTATTATTATTATTATTATTATTATTATTATGTCATCGGTAATATAGAGAAATAATACATGAACAGAGCATTGGTTCTTGCTATCAAATGCTTTTCCAAACATAAATACATGTAAATAAAGCAGTTTGCAAAGTTTATGGCCATAGCCAGTTCGTCGATGGTCGCAATCTGAACTAGAGCAGTCACTACATAGAGTGAATGTATCTGTCACTTGCCTAAATACCAAATAATACACAAGCCGAGTATGATGGACGATTACATTATTTTTAAGCCCTGTTCCTGAATACGGACCAATACGCAGACAGTGCATGATGGACGATTCCACTATCTTCTTTTATCCTTTTAAGCTTTCAAGGGTCCACAAATATATTTCCATTACCTATTCTTCCCAAAATTAATTTATTTCTTTCTTAGCTAACTATATAACACGCCACTAAATTTTATGATGATGCATACCTTAGTTTTTGCGTAATCTTGCTAACAGGCAGAAAGACAGTGCTGAATACATAACCTCCTTTCGCGGAGATAATAAAAAAAACCATAGTAATTGCATTCATATGAGATGAAAACATGCATTTAAACACCAAACCCAATAGTAAAATTCACATAATGAATCAAATCATCAATGTTGTTGGCAGGATGCTGTTTTTACGTGTAATGACCTATTTTTTTTAGGTCGATCATGTAAAATAAATCAACATTAGTTCTCTTTCTTTTAAAGAATACAATTACAACATATTTTTTTTTCTAAATATAAAGTAGATACGAGGACTTGGTAACGTTAATTGAAAAAAAAAAACAAATAAAAGAAGAAGGCACGATCCGAAAATTTGAGAACAAAATATGAAAGAGAGATTAATAATTGAGACAGACAACATATAAAAAAAGAGAGAAAAACGAAACAAAACAAGCAAACCAAATCAAATACAGACGAACAAAACTGAGACAGGCTGCTACAAAAGGGGAGGGAGAGATTGATAAAACAAATTAATAAGCTATAATTAAGTGCTCTTTCAGCTGGTTAGAAAAAAATATTACTGGAAGAAATATTAACTAAATGGGATGGTAACGAATTCCATAATTCCAAAAAGCTTAGTAACTGTGACATTGGGATGATGTGGCCGCTACTATTCTAGTGGAACATCAAAATAAGGTTAGAGATAAAACATCTATGACTCACACAGGGATCGAACTAGTGATCTAACTTACTAAAGACGGATGTGTTACCCTTTCAACCATAAACCATTAATTGTAAAACGAGATACCCAGTGGAAAAAAATGTTCAACTTTACATGAAACGCATTTGTGCGTAACAGTTATGTACAGCTTCAATAGAGCTTAACATAATCTACAACATGCCAATAGAAGGGCCTATGATATTGGTACCAGACATACATAGAAATGGTATTCGCTTCATGTACAGAAATTATATATATAACACTGTTATATTATATATAAATCATCAAAGAAAGGTAAAATACAGTGTTCGAATAAAGGACATAATAATACATTGTGTAGCATAGCTATCAACGGTAAATAAATAAAGAAATTGTGTAATAAAATTCCTCTGGCGGGACTTTATTCGTATACACTGTATTAACCTTTCTTCGATGATATATATATAATTTAACAGGTTAACGGCTATCTTGATTTATATTATATGCAACTATTTGTTTCTAGCCGTACATATTGTGTAATAGAGTGTATCTGGTGGTATTTGAATCTGTTCAACCATGAAGCCTCCGTGGTCTAATGGTTATGGCGCTCGAATTGACAGCGAGAGGTCGCAGGTTAAAATCCCGCCTGAGACATTTGCTGTTTTAACAACAGAACATAAGGCTTTTCCCCATTGCTTTAATAAGAAATGAAGTTGAAATTGCAACAAAAAGAAAAGTCGTTAAAAGGTATAATGTAAAAAAAAACACGGAAAACCAATATAATTTTAATGAAGTGGAAAAAATGTAATAAAATAATAATAAATGAATAAATAATAATAATAATAATAATAATAACAGAAATAATAATAATAATAATAATAGTAGTAGTAGTAATAATAATAATAATAATAATAATGTTTTATGATGACAAAAAAATATTGTTATCATAATTTTAAAAATTAATAACAATGAAGCAATTAATAATAGTATTATATTATTAATATTGTATTGCGTCACCTATTTTGAGTAAATAATGGTGAACTACTGTATTTATCACAGCTTACTTGAACCAGTTCAGAGATACAATAGGTTTGTACTACAATATTATCTACGGACATCATATAAAATAGAACAGACTGGACACACACGGTTTTTTTTTTTTTTGTAAAAATAGTAATGCTAAAAATAATAATAATAATAATAATAATAATAATAATAATAATAATAATAATAATAATAATATTAATAATAATACCAAACTATTCAACTGCACTCCTGACTGAACTTTTCAAGTTAAAAGCCGTCTATATAATTCTAATTAGAGGAGGAAATGAACAGATACACCATATTAACAAATGTATTTTACAAATTTGACGCGTCAACATTAATGAAGCTCAGCAAAGATAACCCTTGGACGTTTTGATTTGCCTTGCGGCATCGGCGATCAAAGAGAAAATAAAGACACACGCAGTCCTACATTGACATACTATTATTTAAATAAGATATTGAATCTCAGAGCGCTGGACATCATACACTAAAACAGAAATCAATTAAATTAATTTTCTTTGGACTTAAAAAATTATTACAATACTGTAATTACGTAAACAAGTTTTATTTCGAACACACGATATACATATGACCTATATTTGTTAATGTTCGACCCTCTGGTGATTTCAATTGGCTTGCGATGATAGAATTTCTTCACGATATATTCATTGATTTAATACATTCTTTCAGGGCTTCATAAATCAGTCGCAAGTAGAACATTTTAACATCATTATGATTTTAGACAAGATATCGCTCCTATGGGAAGCACTATTCTCTTTATGCATTTAACCAACTATCAAATACGAATATTTTTTATTTCTGTGTGTTTTAAGACAGGATCTTCGACAAGATCATTCTATGACGATTACTGAGCAGTATGCCTACAGTTGAACTTCTCGTAAGCAACTACCCCCGAATCCAAGGGAAGTGGTCGCATACGATAGGTGGTCACATTCGAGAGTAAATATCATGCGCGAGGCCCAAGCTTATAGGCCTATGTCATATCGGAGGAGTCACAGGTAAAAATAATCAATTAACCTACAATAGCAGTATGTAATCCTTTTACCGCCATCAGGGGTGGGGCCTATAGGGGCTGGGGTGACAACCTCCTACAGGGGTGGTTGCACAGAAAAGTTCATCTGTACTTATTAAAAACGTGTATCGATAGGCCTATCATGAACTCTTAGCAGAATACTGAGCCAGTTGTAAAACAGCATACCGGGTTTTAATTTACTCTTGACTTTATGTCAGGAAAATAACTGCAAGAAGGTGATATACATTGGGCTGAAACTTGACTATTTACTGGCCAGGAAATCAATTCCACTAGCTCAACTACTTGTATTGATATTATTCTTCTGACAAGAATCTTGAGCGACGTGCGGCACACGATAATATTCTTGTATATATTGATGCAACGATATATAATGTATTGAAGACTTAAACCAAAACAATTGGTGTGTCGATAGGAACCAACGGCTGTACATCGTCCCGAAGTTTGTGGTCCGTGCATCTGTTTGATAAGGCATACCTTCTTGACCACCCATCCCAGATGAGGAAATAATAATTGCTAAGTTTAACCTATGGCGCCTTGAGTTTTGACAGTTTATATAAACGATGCCGTATTCACCGACCAGATAAGTATAGAATGTCAACAAATTCATATAAATATTCGAGATCGATTCATACTTTATATATCAAATGATTATGGCCAAAGCTGGATGGTAGATTAATTTTAAATAAAATGACATATGGTAGTGATAAATTGTAGCAAGGATTTCTTAAGTCATCTCGAATAGTTTATCAAGCTTATTGGTTAATGAACTTGTGTTGTGTTCAAGAATTTCTTCGAATAATGTGATATCGTCTACTTTCACATAGGCATGCGTCATATAGTAACTTTTTCATAACATCATAAAATATCATTAGGCTCAAACTACAAATATGCCTTTAGTGAACCCATGTACTAAAGATATAAATTCAGACAATCGCAGAAACAATAGTTCAGTGAAATCTGTCCCCATAAAATATTAGAATCCTAGCAGGTACTAGCTGCTGAGATTTTCGTGCTTATTTTGTATCTTTGATATGATACGGTACTATTATCCAAGTATGAATGATATAAACCGACAATATAAACAGTCAGTAGTATACATGGTAATACATTCACCTTCCGCTAATGCGTATTAGGCCTATTGAAATCACATAACTGAAATCTGAAATTTTAACAGGCTTAGATTGACAAGCCAACCAAAAGAAAAAACAGTTCGATAATGGTAAGAATTGTAGAATGACGCAATAATTAAGACACATTTCAAACGGATGATCGATCGATGACAAGTTGGTTGTAGAATCACAAGTTGATATGGCAGAATAAGAACGATTGCTGGCAAAAAAAAATGATAGATTTGCAGTCAGATCCTCGTCAGACATACGAAAAACGACAAAGCAGAAACATAATAGCATAATGTATAATAAACCCTACACGTCCGGTTATTGTATATCCTCGAGCATTCATAGGCTTCTATGGATAATATGGCAGAAAGTGGGAACAACAACCGGTATTGGAGCTCGGACCTTCTGTTACAAATGCAGAATACCTTATCAACTAGCAACTGAAAAGTTGTAAATCTGAATCCTATTGGAAAAAAACTAACTTTTATTCCAGTGTTGCGCGTGGCAACACTAGTCTTCAACTCATTACGTGTAAACCTAGCTCAATATGATACAAACTTATTTATCTTAGCAATCTCACTTTTCCATAATACATACACTCAGAATTAAAAATCGGCCTAATGATTTTATGACGTGTTACAATAAAAAGATTATTTTGAATTGTTTGCAAGTAAGCACTTTTAATAATTTAATGTGCAGTAAAGAACATTTTAACCGGTGTGCTACGAATGTTTGCCATGTTTTTGAAATGATATTGAAATATAATAATATATTTATCGGAAATAATATGTATACCTAGTTTACATTTTTTTAATTTTCGTCTTATAGGCTCACGTCGAAGAGGGATGATAAAGTGTCATTAATCAATTCAAACCCGAATAGTACATCTGAGACATACTCAAATAGTAGACATAGCGTTTCCGTCAACCCACAATGTGCTTGCTGTAGCTGTGTGGCGAAAAGATACGTTCTTGCAATTTTCACGTGTGTCGGTTTAATGATCACTTTCGGTATCCGTTGTAACCTGGGCGTGGCCATTATTGACATGACCAATAATAACACAGTGCATATAAAAGGAAAAGAAGAGATACATGTAAGTATATCCATTTTTGATAGTGTTATATGAATATTTAATGAGCATGACCAGATATGTCGTAGGACAATAAATGTGGGCTAGGGTGTAATACATTGTAGCACAGCGGAATCAGAGTGCAGACGATTCTAATTTTTGTCCACAGAATGCATTTGATCAAAAAAAATTAAAGGTTTAGGGGAACTGTATATTTTGGTGATCCTTGTGGAAAAATACCCTCCATGTGCCATCTTGTTGTTTGCAAACATATTATGAAAAGAGGTTCTTTTTGTTGTTGGCCCATATTTCACTCCATCAAATCTGTTCAATAGTGTTTCGTAACCCTTTTTAACACCCTTTTCCCCCAGTTTTTAAATGTTCAAAAATCTGTATCTCATTCACCGTTTCCCAGTTTGTCGTCAGACAACTTTTTTCTGTCTTAAAAAATCAGTGCTACAACATATCAATTGTTTTCCTCTGGAGTCTGACTTTAAGTCAGATACTCACTGTGTTGTACGACGAATCCAACTCCGCTCCCGGTGAGCGTAACACGACTCGACGCAGACAGCTGATTGTCGGGTCACAGTCTGAACGGATCGTCAGTAAAAACGATCTGTTGCCCGAGCGTCGTGGCCTGGCGTTCTACAGAGAATCAATCACGCAGTGAGTGCCCGATTTAAGGTGGTTCATTATACACATGTATTACCAGCATAATTCTTTCTCTTAAGCCTTTTTGACGGGTCCGGTAATGAATTAAATTTCCGAAACTATGAATATGAACTATGTATCAAAACATGTACTGTCACAATTTAATAATCAACTAACTAGAGTGTTATTTAAATAAATGACAATCTACATAGTAGGCCTAGGTGAGAAGTCTACAAAATGCCTGACATTATTACAGACACTAATGTGATATGCTTGAGAAAACATAAACATCTTTCGTGACATTAATACCGATCCAAGTTTTTGTGATCTCTATGGTTGATTAGTGTTTCTGTGACTGTCAAGATTATATTTCGAATAATTTACTGGACAATATATATATTTTCTATAGTTTGATATATAGTAGCAACAGCTTGTATTTTTTTTATTTGTGTATTGTGACATATTGCAGTAGATTTAGCAAATGTCGGTCTGAAAATACTATACATAATAGCATCGTATTCATATGGTAATAAATGTCATCCAAATTTCGCAAACTAGAACATTGGACTTTTATGTAAAAATATATAACTATTAGCCATTAAACACATTAATTTGATCATATCTGAATAGGTTTGCAATATGTGTACCGATGCTCGAATAAGGGAGCGGTGATTATAAATTTTTTGGATGCTTCAGTGCGGCGCTTATTCGAGAGTGGCGATTATAAAAACTATTGGCGTTCCAATGTTAACCTACAGTACCGGTATCTCACTTATTCCAGTAGTTTTGTAGGCCTATCATAGGTCCTGCGTCATCGCAAATAATTGTTTATAAAGAAATGCTTGTGTCTTCATTGTGTTATATATTCATTTTAACACTGTATACATTGTATTTAAAACCCCGTTTGTCTTAGTGTTTCATTACACACAGAATATATATACTCTCGATTAATCGCCGCAGCACTTAGCGAAAAAATCAGGTTTGGTGTGGCGCTTAATCGAGATCGGAGGTTATTCAAAAGCGGTGCTTATTACAGTATTTACGTGTAAACACCTAGTAACGGTATGATGATTGTGTGAATACAGTGTGAGCATTATTCCACACTGTGTTCACACGGTGGTCTACATAGTCAACACGTTCATTCTGTACACACACAGTGTAAACCTCTAGGAAACTGCCCTATTTAATACAGACAACTTTGACTTCATATTCTTATTCTCCACATTATAAGCTTTAAAATGATAGGTCATTTGCTGGAATGGACTTTTTATTGCCAAAATTATGAGTAAAAAAAGTATTTTGTCTGTTCTGTACTAAATTATACAATACAGTCACATTTTTATGCTAATTACTCAGTTTACATCTAGCAAAATAACGCTGATGACCAAGTTAAAGAGACTTATATAATTTGCCACATATAAATCCAATTTGAATATATATAGGCCTATATATATATGACATTTAATTTAGTTACAATACATGATATATATCATTCAATTTAGGTATATAATATACTGAGGTTTTAATTTTTAGTCGAGAAAAATATACATTACGGTATTGTTTATTAGCAAGCTGGTTTCTGCTTATGATCTCTCTCAGTAAACATTAGAGCTAAGTACTGGTAATGTCAACTAATACAGTATCAGTCGGTACCGATCAATGACAGCGAAGTGCTTTTAAAAGAATACTGTCAATGAAAGAGTAACAAAAACATGAAATTATTATATAGCATTTATATAATAATTCAGGTATAGGCCTATCATATAAAATGTATCCATACCATAACATTTATATAGGCAATTAATAGATAAAAATAAATAAAAAATAAAATCGCATTATGCAATGTCTTTACAAAACATCCTTGTTACATTAAAAATGCTATTAACTTACCCAACAATATTATTTGTAAGCCATATGTAGACATTTTATCACGTTAAATGCGATACTAAATTTTTATATAATTGGGTATGTGGGGTGCGGTCTTAGGACCTGAGTGATCCTACCCCGGAATACATATTTTGAATGCACTGTACGTCAATGTCAATTTTGTTAATTTTATGGAAATGTTTTCCGAAAAAAAATAATGAATGAATGAATGAATGAATAAACAGGGGTGGGCCGGGGGGGGGGGGGGGGGAAGCTGTCCCCCCCCCCTTTTGGGGAGAGAAAGCACAATTCATCTGGGAGAAAAACAAGTTGTATGTATTTTCTACATATTAGTAGACACTAAAATCGATTAAATAAGACTTTGAAACCCCTAAATTGTTAAAATGTTCGGGTGCATCGCCCTTTGGGCCACTTTCGTCACCTTTTAATCGAAGCTCGACCACGCCCACATTGCTATTGTCGGGGAAATCTGACCCCTCGTTTGGGGAATCGGCCCCTGCCGGGGACATCGACCCCCCCGTCAGGGACCTCGGCTCCCCCGTCGGGCAAATCCTGGCGCCACCCCTGTGAATGAATAAATGAAAGAATGAATGAATGAATGAATATTATTATTATTATTATTATTATTATTATTATAACTTTTGTTTATATCTACCTCATTGGAAAATACACTAATGGACTTCAATCAATCATGCCTGATTATCTATCTCTCTCTGCTCGTGTAACCCAGTCTACTAGCATCAAACATCAATACATTGGTTTTACTCCAATCGTTCGCACTGCCGCCCACCTCTCCACTCAAGCTCCTTTGTCATCCGAACCTCGAAATTATCTCCCATTTTCTTGTTTCCCTATTGGCACCTCTATTCTTTGAATTCATAACAATCTCATCAACAGGTAATCTCATCAATCTCATCAACAATCATCATCAAAGCACCCTCAAACCTATCTAGCCTAATTCCAATTGCTCATTTGGTGCAGGGCCTTGTTATAGGTTTTCTAGTTATAAAAATAAATAATAATATAGTTGATGGAAGACAATTGAATTATGGTCAGGAAACATAAAGAGAGTAGCAAAAGTGTAGCGATTTTATGGAAACCTGACTTCAACAAACTAATTTAACTACTTTTCGTGCTGTTAAAATATTCACTTCTCTTTTAGTCAATCACGTGTGCTCCTACCAAGAAATTCAACAACATTTATAGACTCGGATCGATTCCACTTAACTAGAAACGGGACTGAGTTCCAGTCCTTGACTCCAGTATGATATAGAAATAGTGATATCACAAATATCATCACGATAAAACGTAAGGAAAAGATATAACATGACATCACATCATTTTTTTTTTTTTTTTTTTTTTTTTTTTAGGGTGATGTACGATCATTAAAGAAATCCCTCTATTGGCCTCTCTATCATTACAATCATGAAGTAAAAAATTAACAATAATGTTCCTTCTGATTGAACATTGATTTATCATCGACTCTTTGAATATTTTACTTGAATGTGGAAAAGATATACAGAAATTATTCAAGACTAATTTTCTAGTATTCATATACGCATGATTAGATTGACGTAGGCAAAGTTACTACACTTCAACGATTTATACATTAACACTAACCATATGCAAAAGTCACTTAAAGTAAAGCGAAAGCATATGAATAAGAGATGGAAAAGAGTAAATGTAAGTGCAAGCACAAATGATTCAAAACCAACTCTCTAATAGACGAAATGAACACCCTGTATTCTATAT
>NW_022682587.1:1439228-1457832 GCF_011630105.1 Anneissia japonica | reverse complement strand
CTTTTGGGTGAATAATATTTAAAATGTATAATGACACGACTTCGTGCCATCATTTTAGATAATTTTTTAGGCATTATACACGATGGTGATCACTTTTAAACTAAAATTTTAGACATAGCTTTAGCCACAATTTTAAACATTATTTTAAGCGTCACTTTAGTCGTCATAGATATTAACTTGCGCATCAATTAAACATTCCTACACACTTCGCTTAAGGATCACTTAAGACGTTATTGTAAAAATAATTGTAGCCTTTGTTTAGAAAATCTTAATTATTTGTAACATCCATTTGGTGCACTTTGGCCATCACTTTAAACATTAATTTTAATATCATCTTAGTCGTCAATTTAGCAATTACTTTCAACTTCATCTTGAATATAACTTTTATATTATCATTTCGTACATTGTTCTAGACACTGTATGAGATTTCATAGTATCAATTCAATCATCACTTTAGATATCACAAGTAAATAGATAGATTTTTCGGGATAGGTTTTTCTGAAAGTAAATGTCAAAGGTTTCCATGTATCAAATCTCCAATTGGAATCAACAGAAGCGAATGGTGATACTAGCATTTGTGTGCAATAACTCTACACTAATGACATTGCAAAATCAATTGTGTAGAAGACCATAAATAATGACGTCATCTGTAAATTGAATAAAATACAATAGATTTAATAAAGCTCAACACCGATTATTTAATTACATTTTGGTTCGTGTAGAAACCCAACTTAAAATAGCAACAAAGAAGTCACACCGTCAATATCGTGATTGCATTACTTTATCTGCAAATTGAATAACCAATTGTTTCTCAAAAACTGCTGATTTGAGAAAATGAAATGGCAAAAGTTCAATATCCGAAGATGTCTTCTCTAACCATTAAATATGAAGATAAAAATTTAATTATAACAAACTCTAAAAGTTGACCTCACAGATAATATAATAAATTGAAGTTTCTGTTGCTACATTTATAAACTGAAATAAAAATAGTATGAATTAAAACATTAAAACTATTTATGTACGGTAAGTTGTGATTTAAGGGAAAACACTATTTATAGGCAACAAAGCTAATGGTTTTATTTGTAAATATTCCGTATCAATTCACAAACAAATCTCATGCGAATATATTTCATTCAATATGCAATACGGTTTACAAATAAAATAACTTTGAACATCAAAAACTAATTCAATGCATCAATGCAATCTGTAAATGAATTAATGTAAGTAACATCGCGTGGTGAAATGTTGATTCATTATTTTGAATAATCAACGCAAAAAAAAATTTCCAAGCGTACAATGACTCTACACTGTAGGCAAACTATAACGTTGAATTACTTCAATTTGAAGTAATATGACTGATAGATGATACACCGTAATTAAGTGTTTTATCGATCACTATAAATCTTTAATTCCTTAAATAAACTATGTTGGATATAAGTGTGATTCAAGCCTCAATATGTTATTCCATTTTAACACCTGTTAGATTAACTATTACCGGAGAAATTCATTCTTAACTCCTCGCCTTATTTTTAAAAATATTGCATAAGAACATCTTTGGCATGTACTATTTGAAGTGTACAATATATCAATATGATATCAATTCATAGTTTCTTAATATACTGTTTATATGACCTACTAATTTAACATAATTATCGTACCTTTCAGTTGAAGTATGTGGCAGTGAGAGTGACAATGACAATAGCAATATGGTAATTACATTAACCATGATAATGAGATTAATGTACTTATATGCGCCGTCTATCTAGGCAAACCTATTCTGAGGCGCATCATAACTTACAGAAGAATTATTTATAACAGGATGAAATGAAAATAGACCAGCAATGCTAGAAGCAATCAAATATGAGTGTATATTAAGTGATGGATAAATAAAATTTAATTTATTACACTTTTTACGATCTTACATAACACTAAAAATTGTATTAATATTTATCTTTGCATAACGATTCTTAGGAATAATAATAAAAACGTGTATAACTACTGCTAAGAACATTTCAACTAGATGATACGCTACACCTTAGCTTGATCATTTTTGGTAAAAATATTTAAATTAATTTAATTTTAAATTGACTTCAGAAAAATATATTCTGAGAATTGAAAAGATTAGTCTAACTGTATGTTTGACAAAATAATCTATACTATCAAACTATCTATACATTACAGCAACGATTTGCACAATTAAAACCTTAAGTTTTCTCACTTCGGTGAAACAAATATTATTTATATGACAGTATCTTTTATCATTGGATAAAATAAGTTTATCGTATTATTTGAATTAATTACTACGTCTATAGTGAAATTACCTGATATTGCCTTCTCGCCATTTTTGTTCAAGTCTGAAAATATTGATTGGAACACGGCTGAATTCATGTCATGATTTAATATATAGCTTTGTTACGGTATTCTCAAATCTCATGGTTTAATGACATGTTTTGTGACCAATTACGTATTGATGTATGAATTGTATCGATACAGGATACAAACAGTACTTAGCTATACATACTTTTAGTGCCTTAAATAATGTTAGCATTACACAAATCTACCATTTCTATTTCATACACCATAATGAAATTTGCCGGCACATGATAAAAATGTGAAAATCAACAATGTATTCTTAATAGGGGTTCCCATGTATAGGATACTCCTACTTAAGAGACACTAACCAAAAATGCAAAATCGTCTCCTTAATAGGGTTTTACACTCATTTGTAAATTAATTTACTTGACCTAAGAATTAGTTACAATAAATTATAAATTAAACAAATTTGTAACAACAATTTCCAATGTAAAGAAAGATAACACGTTTATGACACAAAACAACATAAAAATAATTCAAACCACTAGAACCATTAAAGTCATAAGGCGTATTCGACTGGTCTGTTTTGAGCAGCTCTTTCTACTCAAACCATGTCGTATTCGATTGGTCGCACGAGCAGCACGAACTCCTCACAAGAGCGGCTCGAACTCCGCTGTTTTTTTAACGAGCACACTCCGAGTATTAAATCACTCCTCGGAAAATGACCAGGCGAATACGCCTACTGTCCCTAAGCATCATAATGTGTATAATATAAGGCATAACACACCCGTGTGAGAACAGCAGCTTGGTGGATTAGGCACCCCAAATGAGAAATAATAAATAAATAAATAAATCATTCGATGATAAAGATTCTGATGTAGAATTGACTTTTTTGCTCTTAAATCATGTATAGTAATTGTTAAAAAAAAAATGACATGCAGGTAAAAACAGAGAGCATTCCTCTGCTCAGGCTACTGATTTACGAGCGTCAGTCACAGTCAAATTGAACGCTTAAAATACTACTTATGAATTAATTAGTGAAAGTTGTCGAATAGAGACAAGAACTTTGCAATATCTTTTTGAGTGATTCATCGTCGTCAATGTCAATCTTAATCTACAAGAATTCTCAGTAGAAATACTTGTTTTTTCGGAAAGTTTGTAAAATCATTGACGCCAAAATAGTTAATCACGGTGGTGATGTATTGCCAGGGTATAATCAGCTATTTACAATCTATTTGAAAAAAAAAATATTGCGGCATCAACAATAATTGAATCCATTAAATATTTGTCTTGCATTATGATGTTGTGTACTGTTCACACAATACAAAATAAATTATACACAGGTCTAATTTAGAACATAAACTAATTATATTTTACATGCACGAAAATAATTTGGTCACTTACCACTACAGACTTTCTCAAAGTGTTGGAAGTTTATTTTTTCATTATTTAGTGGATATCTTAATTTTCTGTTACGTTTCAATAATATTTAATGTATTTCTTGCATTAGCCCTATTGTCGTTACTGGGGGTTATTTGGCCAATTTAAATGCGCAGTCGATTGTGTGTCATGCTAAGAGTGATTTCTATCCATGTGATATCCTATACCGGATTTGACGTCACATGTTAAAGAATGAAAAGAGCTACTAGCGCTTGGATTTACCAAAACGCTTGATTTAGTTCGCTGTGTATGCTATTATAGGTCACGGGTATGAGTCATGGTACAGTAGATGAATGTCTAAGGGGTTAAGGGGTGGCACCATTGAGGATAGCTTCCCCCTCCTTTCTACATATTATCAGACTATAAAATCGAATAAATAAGCCTTTGAAACCACGAAAGTGTCATATTTTTCACTCCTGCTGAACTTTCAAAAGATTTTGAGCGACGCCCGACCACGCCCACTTTGCTCTCGTCGGAAACAATCGACCGTACATCGGGCGGTCTATTTAACCTATCTTAAGTAACGTCTATATCTTCTTTAAGGTATCATTGTATCTTTTTATACTTAATTTTAGTATTTCTTGTAAATTCTTATGAGTATACGGTAAACCGCGTATGTAACGATGATGATGATGATGATATGATGATGATGATGATCATCATCATCATCATGACGATCATAATCATGATGATGATAATGTTAAAATCTAAGAGAACTTATATATTATATATGTTACAAAATATTTTTAAAATATTCATGTATGCAGTTGTAGCTTGCCATCATATGTATATGTGAGTCTTCTGTAAGGGATTGTCACTTACAGTAAAATTACATTAGTCAATATTATCACAACTGGCAATCCTTGCACTTCAGTAAGAAGAAATAAAATATTTGCATATAGAAATAAATGATTAAAAAACCAACAAAACTCTTTTTTTTTTTACATTTCAGTACCAAAAATTCTTCTGGGGTCCGAAGGTTGTTGGACTTATACACCTTTCATTCTTCTTAGGTTATATAGTAACCCAAATTCCAGGTGGTTACCTAGCCGCAAGATTCCCAGCCAACAGGTAAAGTACTAATGCAGTTTTCTTGCGACCAATGCAATTATTTGTACTCAGGCATTAAGTTGTGCGACACTGAACATCATGTATAATTCTGACTCTAATAAAAGACTAATTACCATGGAAAAGTATAATAGTTACTATGGGGAAATTGGTGTGGTATCCATACAGAGCATTAAAATTCCATTAGTTCTAACGAAACGCTAACAGTTCTGGAAATAATCGAACATAAAATCTACTACATATGGAAAACTGCAATGAAGGTGCTTTACCATTGAGAATTTCATGAATGTTAGGGATGCACTTAGGCCTACTGTCGGAGTTTATTGACACACGTTTTCACAAGTCTATTACAACGACTGTTATATAATAAATTCAAAATCTTTTACGACAAGTCTTTTGACCAAATGCGTTTGTTTGCTGATAATCTGGCATTTTGATGACCGCACTTCAGTTGAAAAACCGTCACATTTTGCTAATCTCCGAATTTATAGCAAATTTCACCGCTTCCCTATATTTTCCATGGGTTTATTTACATCGTCAGTAGGCCTATGATTTAAAACTATAATTATTCATGGTATTGTGTTTGATAAGTTTATGGGAACATTCATTTTTGTACCTTCAAATTCGTAAATTCGTGTTAGTATATTGTACATGTCCAATTAATTCCAAATAATATTATACTGGTATAAACTTATGAAACTGATAATTTGGACTCAGAATTGGCATACACTCCGTTTATAAATGTAAGGCTAATGATAACCTTTTAAAATGTTACGGATTCTGGTAGCCTGGGTTCCAGGCCCTAATTTTGGGTTATTCAGATTTTATTGCGCTTATTGCGCACCAAACCTAATTTATTTGGCGTCTCATACTCGGTTTATTTTTATTTCGGATTCTGTCTCAAAATTAACTTGCTCGTAGGTACCGCTGTCCAAAATGAGAAAAAATAATAATAAGGAACTTGTGGCAAGTCTATGGTTCCGGGTGAGTCACACCATAACGTTCTACCACAGCATTCAGTCCTACTAGTCAAAAAAAAAAAGAAATGTATGTTATAACCGACATGTGAGAATGAAAGGGGTTGGAATTACATCAGAATGAAACTCTATAGGCCTCCTCAATTTAGTAGTTTGCTCTTGAATTTTAATTTCGTTTAAATACAGTGTATAAGGATCTGCTTATATCCCTAAGGCAATAACCTGACACAGAATGAAGGTAATTAATTATCATTTATATTGAAAAAATATATGAATTCCTCTTAAGATTTTGAAAACCTACACTAAATTTGTTCTCTTTGTAGAGTGTTTTGCATCGCTATCTTCAGTACATCTATTCTGAATATGTGTATACCTTTTGCCTGTAATATTCACTATTCGCTGGTTATTTTGATACGCATCTTCCAGGGGTTAGTTGAGGTAAGTCGCTTGTGATTACGTCATCAACCTATGTGTTCTACGTGCATCTTTCAATAGCAGAATAAAGTGAATATGTTAATACAGAATCCAACCAACAGAAACAATTATTCACACATGAAAAACAATGATATTATGCTTTCAAGAACTTTTGTGACATTTTGAGTGTTTTTATACCAAATAATTAAAATATATATTTAAAAAAACAACGTAGTCAATCTACACTTCGAGAGAGTATCAGTTCAGCCTAGCTTTTGCATATACTTTTAAGTTAAATTGTTTGTTCGGGCAAACCCTAAAGGCTTAACCCTATCTTCAAATAATGAATAACGTTAAAGTTTGTTGTTAAAATGCCTGCTTTTCCAATTCCTGAGTGCTGTGTTCGAATAAAACAATTGTAACAATTGTTAATTTCCTGGCGACAACTTCCTTTTTTTACAAACCACATCAAAAGCCTTTTTAGCCCATCTCGTATACTATAATTGACACGTATAATTGTTGTTGGGTACACAAGAAATAATTTTAAAATTAATTAGTGAAGAAATTGATTAGTATTACCAGTCCGTTTGGCGTGATTGTCTGCTTTCTTGTAATTATTAGTCGCATTATTCTATTGACTTATGAGAGTGAGCAAATATGTATCCACACAGCATCAATATTCAATCTGTAAAAGCTGGGACTACTAACGATTTCATTATACGATGTTAACGATGGCGCAGTATATAATCTATCGTGTTTGTTAAGTATATGATCTTTTTTTCCATCTGCTGGTTGAAGAATCAAATGACAAACCAAATCAAAATTGCATCAGAATTTTCTATTCGTGAGAAACTACAGGCCAAGGCATTCGAATATTAAATATCTTCAATATATATTGATTTTAGACTCTGAATTCTAATTTGCACACTTGAAATGAAAGAAGGTACTTTACTACTTAATGCTTACTATTGCACCATTGTCATGCTTTATCACTACACCTGTTGTGCCGTTAATAATGTATAGAATACAAAGCAAAAAAAAAACTGCTATCTAAATATCACAAACAAATAATGAAGTCTATTATAAATTATTCACATATCTGTTATTAAACAAGCATTGTTAGAGGTTTTTCGTATGTCAACTAGTGACATGTTAAGTTATAAATGAATAACGTAAAAAAATGTTGAAGTCTTGGTTGTACTCTGACATCCTTTAAGCTTTAACTATTTATTACGTTACAGTTACATAAGCCTAAAGCAATTCGCGGTGGGCTCAGGTAAAAATCAATGTATTTCATTTAGAGCCTAAGCATAGAGCGTAAACATAGCCCTACGCATATTTTTGTTTTATTTTATAATATTTTCAATTCAAATTCAAATTTATATATATATATATATATATATATATAATATATCGTGTTAATAATATACGAATTTAATTTATCAATAATAACTTTAGTAATAATAATAAACGTCTCTTCAAAAGCAATAATTACTATAATAATAAAAATGCTAATAGGCCTAGTAACAATCAATAATAAATATATTATTGATGTTTATGAAGACGATAATCATCATAATAATAATAAAAATTAATAATAATAATAATAACAATAATAATAATAAACAAAATAATAATAAATTATTATTTATTATGTATTATTTAGGATATTTTAATTGGTCACGTGTGGCAGAGTAATTATTGAGGTAAAACAAGTACTGTAACCAATTTATTACCTATTACTGGCTAACGAGTTATAGGGAAACACGCGATTATCAGAGCACACGGCCGGCACGAGTGTGCAGAATGATTGATTCCAATGGACCCTTCTTTAAATGTCTCATAACAGCTTCATTATCTATTTGCATAGTGAATTAAATAGATACAATAATCCCCAGAGGCAGTATTTATGGTTATAGCATGGTTATAGCGGCTGTGATTGTCAAGATTAGATATTAAGCGTGTCGTCCGATTGATCACTGCAGGTCGTCTGCAGCATACTGCACAGGACAAATTTGTACATTTTATGATCATAAATGCGATGGTATTTATTACCTGTGCGAAGTACAATCGATATTATGATATACATTCTTAAGCTCGATGATAACGATGAATATTTAAAGATTGTTTAGAATGATTGACGTTGAAACTCCCGTGAAGAAGTGCATAATCTGTCTCTTATACACATCTAGATGTGTATAAGAGATAGATTTTTCAGTGGGATTGAGCACTGTTTCACATTATATATATAGGCCTATTATATATATATATATATATATATATATATATAATATTATAAGATGTTTATCAACGATGAACATCTTCCTGATGAATATCTATATATTATGTATATTGTTGATTTTGGAAGAGTGTGATAAATGTTATCTTGACAAGACCTCTGTAGAGGTACGCCCCCACCCCAAAGAAAAGCTTTTCCAAAGCCCCCGCACAGGAAATTTCTGAAACACAAAATTACGTAGAAATAGTTTAAAAATACTCTCATGTCAACTTGTTCCCCTCACGTAATCACCGAGCCCGTGCACCTCACCTTCGCGACCCCCATTTCAATACTCCTAGATAAGCCGCTGTTCTTGCCGCAACCACCAATGATTTACATTCATGTGCTATTCAGAATTGAACATTTTGAAGAGATTGATAATGAGAACAAAGCTTTGATTTGTTGTTGTAGCATACCACAATCTGGATTACAGTGTAATCATGTTCTAAATCGCTCTCCACTAGAATTCTGATTGTCACATGTGTGCCATACGACACGTTGATGAACATCTTTGCGATATGAATCATTTCATATAGAAACGGCGGCGGTACAAATTTGTTCCACACGAAGCTGTTGGCACCCTGACCGACTATCGCAACAAATTATAAATCCTGACAGAATTTACGGTTTTATTTAATAATGAAAATGAATTAATAATAATAATAATAATAATAATAATAATAATGATAATAATAATAATAACAATAATAATAACAATAACAATAACAATAATAATAATAATAATAATAATAATAATAGCAATTATATGTATAACGTAACTCCACTCCATGATAATAACAATAATATAATATAATAATTATTATAGGTCTAATAATAATACTGCTAATAACAAAATTTATAGCAATATACTTATATCCATAGCGATTCGCATTGAATCTGAATTTTGAAACAAGGAGTTTCGTTTTGACTTTTAACTGCTGAATATCAATCAATACCAAAAACCACGAGAGAATTATGTTATGTGAATTGTGTATTTTGACGTTAAGCCGGTAAAAAATACACGTCATTAAACTAGATATACATAGACTCTTTCAATTTCAAAGTAAATTTATAATTTAAATGTCGAATAGTTATTTTCCTCTTATTCAATTTCAAAGCTCATGCATGCATTAATGCAATCACTGTTGATCACGATCATAGCCGCCAACTATCTGAAATATGTATAAATATTTGCCAGACAATCCTCCAGTATAAAAGTTATCTTTACTTACAAATGCATTACGCCCGCTGTACGTCATTAATTATAGCCTTTAAGTAGGCCTTTGTCAGGAAGAAATTACTTTAAAACTCTCTAAATGATGGAAAAGACTCGATAAAACGTAAAGTTATGCTCGTGCTCAAGGATGTTTTTGTTTAGTTCTATTAATTTGCTTAATTATGGGCATGCGCATTCGAAAACGACGAGCACAAAATATTCACTTAAAACTTACACAACCGTTGAAACTGGCATCAAATGCAATTCGAAAGACATTATATAGCAAGTTAGTTTTTAACTCGCCAATTAAAGAATAGACAATGATTTATTTTAGTCTCTTGGTTGGGCTTAGAGAGTGGAGTTAATCTTAGCCGTTAGAAAAAGTCCTGCTATCACAGGAATCGAACCCAGGGCCTTGGGATTAGAAGGCAAGCATCTTAACCACAAGCTAAATAATCTTATTGTCATTATTTTAATATTTTAATATTGCTATGCAATAAATATATTGGTCAAAGCTTGCCTCACACAATTGTTTGCTCTTGTGATCATATTTATTCTTCAAATAAATTATGACTATAACAAATTGTAGAAATAAATCATAGAATGGATCGCCCTCTATTGTATATGAGACAATACAGTGGTTCGTATTAATTAAGCTGATTGCTCCAATGCCCCTTTCGAGAGTGGACTTGTTTTGGTTATTAGAAACTTTCCCACTTTGCCAGAATTGAAGCCAATACATTAGAAAAAGAGCAACAAATTATTGCCTAACATTTTGTCCTCCTTATAAATCATGCTTTATACAGAAAATGAGATTTTAGGAATTTATTTATTTATATATGTAGGCTTAAGCCCTATCTCTTCCATTGAAGAACGTAATTATGGGCTAATTAAGTCCACGAGCGTCGCGTAGGTGAGTGTGGTGAATCTGAAAATACAGTCCCACCATCATCTTAAGTCACGGTCAATATTGAACATTACAGAAAACATTATTTAATATATTTATTTCCCAGTTGTTTTTAAGTTTTGTAACTTCACATGGAATTACACCTCGTTATCATTTATGTGCTATATTTGAGGAATGATTATCTTTGTGCTGTTTTTCCCTACTGGACTAATGAAAATGTTTTACCAATGAGGCAGATGTCATTATATCATCACTTGATGTGTTCACTTAGGCTTAATTTCATTTTGGTTAATTCCGCTCATCAAGTCGCCTCTATTTTCTAATAAGTAACGGCAATATCTTCAGAAACCTTAAATTGATTCCATTGAATAAGCTTGCAACAGAGATTTTTTTTCTTTGCTAGGAGTATTGATATAAACCCTGTCCCTTGATCGACTGAGAATGGACAGGAAGCTATGTTAATGAACTTATTCACTGACTTACTTTATCTCACTCACCTAATTCTCTAAAATTACTGAGATCTGGCTGAATGACTCGGAAATCATCCTGAAATTCTATTATGCAAAAAATACGAATCACCATGGTTGAGACGTTATAATAGATATGCATGAAAATTTGCAGTTTCTACTTAAAACAAACATAGTGTAGACGGAATGTACTTTAAGTTATCCTATACACTACAAATTCAAAGATTTAAATAGTTGCTTACATAGACTTCTCAGTGTTAAATGTATTTGGACCAATTCCGGATTAGCATTAATCGAATTCTTCTATAATTATTCTATATTATACAGTTTATGCCATTTAAAACACAGAAACCAAAAAAAAAAAATAGTTCTAGAAAATAAAAAAACACCCTGAAAAAAACACCCTGTATCACTTTGGGTTTGGTTGTCTCCGTTTAAAAGTTTACTTGGATTTGGTTAGCCTCTAATTATGCTGGTTTAATTATGCACTTTAGCCGCGGTCTTCATTTAGATGTTTAAAACGTTGAGACCGAAACATGAGACCAACCACATTTTTAGGTCCTTAAAGTTGTCTCGTATTGAAGGGTAAACTGCATTCACACATTGGGCCTATAAATTAAGAGCAGCGTTTCATGGATTACTTGAGAATGTGAAGTATCTGTTTATAGTCTGATTACATAATAAAAATACTTGACCTTACATAATCCACCATCTTACGACAACATACATACATGATACAAAGTATATGGTTTTATGCTGTATAAATTATAAAAACATACAGTACAGTGTTTCTCTTTATTACAGTATGTATTGATTATGTATTATGAATATTATAAGTTACTTCTCGGTACGCCAACTGTAATTTCCAAAAGAACAACTATAATTTGATTCTAAAATTCACACATTTATGATAGATACATTACCGGTACTCGATGAATGTCTAGACATTTCCATGTTTAATAACCTGACTTAATGTATGACACCTACTAGGCTGGGATTATTGAGATTAATTTCTCTCATCAATGCCTCTTTAATTCACTATTTTTCATTTTTATTATTTTTTGTAAACATTTGATATAATTTTCCGTTAATACATCTATCTGAACCTCGTCATTTACAACGTCACCAGTATGTTTTTCTCAAGACTAATGGCATACCAATTGTTATCATAAAGTATTTTATAACTTATGTTATTCATTGGTTATCACATCACGCGTACTAACTTAATTCTAAGCCATGTAATAATTCATTTTCTTGATAGTAGCTCCATTTGTGACTCATGTAATACATTAAGACTTAGAAAATGAGTCATAATTTGAGCGACTATAATAATATGCAATGAATGTAATTTTAATTTGACTGTGCAATGTTGTTTGATCCTCAGGGTGTAGAGTACCCATCAATCCACGGCATGTGGAGTAAATGGGCACCACCGCTCGAGAGGAGTATGCTAGCAACAATTGCATTTGCAGGTAAATATTATTATCAACATTGGAAGCGTTAACTACTCTTAATGGACCTAGCCCAACCCCATGTATACTGTCGCTAAGGTTCCCTCAAAACGGTAGCGTAAACGTACGCAAAGCGTGCGTCTGTCGGAGAGCACGTGTGTTTGTGGGACAAGAGCGTATTTCTGACTCAGTTTTGATTGGTCAGTTGTTAAGTTTGATTGAGAATCTAGAAATATCCGTTACAGCAACTGCATCAATGGATGAAAATCTGACAGATTTAACAGAGAGGCAGACGATTTAATGAATTTCTGCGCGTTAGTAGATAGATATCTGCAGAGTTAACAGACAGGTGCATGATTTGGTTAATTGCTGAGCGTCATTTTGCAGGTGATTTCAGTAAATAAGATGATAATTTTTATTTTAAATAACTTAAACTGAGAAAGTTAAAAAAATAATAAACATTGTTATGTTTTATTTATTTATCATCCTATATGCGCCTGTTCTTTCGTTTTACAAAGCACTATTTCCTACCTGGTCATTAGGTCTAGGCCTAAATATTTGCCGTATCAGCACAGTAGCAGGTAACCCCACCAGGTACCAATCTCCTTGGTGAGAAGCAATGCAGATTAAAGCGAAATTCGAGTTGGAGATAAAAGACCACTTCGAGATTGGGAAACCAAACCGTTCGCCATTATACTGCGCCAATGACCAAAGACTCGAAATTCTCTCGGTACACGTCACCCCATGAAACCGTCTTTATATTGCTAGACTAGACCAGGGAACAGATAAATAATTAGTAATTTAAGTGTTCCCTGGTTAGACAGACTGCTTATACTGAAAAGAAAACAAGGAGGCGTAATACTGTATCAAAACAGTAAACTAAAAATATAACTGTTTAATAAGAACCAATTCACATGGAAACTGGGGACACTTTTTATCATTTCAAGTCACCTAAATCATATAGGCCTACAGTATAACCAAAGAACATAATTGTGACACGACATTTCACAATGATATTATTAAGATCCATAATACTATAAGTATTCACTTCAACTGCCTTCCATGAAACACGCCATTGTGTTTTTGTTTTACTCTAGGCATGCGTGCCTTTTTTTTTTTATCAATTCGTGTTAATCTGTGTCACACTGGAAAATGAATCGTCAGCTCCGAAATACAATACTAAGCCATCTTCTAATAATATATTCTTCTTGATTATTCCAATAATTAGAGTCAGAAGGCAATAAAATTGCAAATGTGGCTTAATTTAGGCGAGCAAATCAATGATTGTCAATTGAGTGCCGTGAACCAATTCATTATAGCAACATGTAATAAAAATAATGGGGTGCCTGTGAGGAAATTTCTACTTTCTTTGACCTCTTCAGCAATATTCAAAAACTACTGCATTAATTTAAATAATAATTTTAGATATTAAAATTCAACAAGTACGATTATTTCTAAGATAGCATAATGCAGCAACGACTTGGATAATAGATTTTTCCGATATCATAAATATATTTGTTATATTCAGATATAAAAAATCTACAGTACAGTACATTTTATACTATTATCAAAAGCTTAAGGTGCGTATGAATATATTATGTACCGTATAATGTAGTGATAAACTCTAAACCGTCTTGCGTTAATGTATATTTATATATACATTTTTTAATAAAGTTATAAATAAAGAGCAATTTGCGAGTTTAAAAAAAAAATGCTGCCCCAACCGGGGATTTGTTCCTGGGAGTCTCTGCTGTCTGTGCTATGAATACAATTTAACCAATTAAACCACTGGAGCTTCCGAGTTGGAATTCAAATCTGATTTTTCTTACATTGCAAATAACAGAGATAAAATATGGAACTACCTCATCTAAGCATCATCTAAAAGACTAAACGGGATCTCCAAAATGAAGATTTTGTAAATAAATCATGATACAATATAATAATAAACTGTAAACACTCTTGCGGTAATATTATAGTGTATGTAGGTAGTTGGTAGAAGGCCTTTTCATTCTCTAATATGTCTGAAAACTCAATTGTGACAGCGCTAATCCTCACAAGGAAGAAGTAGGACCATGTGTTACTTTATTGCAACGGGGTTGCACAAATTTCCGACCTAACCAACGTTCCGTTTATGTTCAAAACTTGAAGTCTCTTTTTCATGAACAAGTCACACATAATGCTCACATTAACGAACAATCAAAGAATTGCCGAGCTCTTCGAAATAGGAACATTCGAAAAAATACTATGTTTTAATTACCTTCGAATAAGCCGTTGATCAGGTGAGAGAGCAGCTTAGCTCAGTCGGCTAATCTGGTGGTAACCACTGTGTGTGCGTTGAACCGTGGAGATCTCTAGGTCCCCGGTTCAATTCCCATCGTTGCCCCTCTAAACGTGTTTTTCAGCTTGAGGGCTGAAATACAACTTACAACAGTGCACCGTCTTTCGGATGAGACGTTTAAGCCGTTGGTCCCGTGTGCATTATGGCACGTTAAAGAACGCAGTACACTCTTCGGAAAAGAGTAGGGGATTGTCTCTCGGTGTACTGCCCACTGCCACCAGAGGGACCCCACAAGAAATAAGCCTTCTTCTAGACTTATGTGGGCTATCATTGGTGTTTACATTGAATAAATCCAATCCAATCCAATATTAACACGGTGTAGGAAAAGGAAAGCTGTACTGTACATATGTTCAAAAGGAGTAGGAGGTTACTGTCAGTGTACTTGGCGTAGGCGCTGCACTTAAATCTCCCCGAGTCATCAGATGCCTAATCCAACTTTCCTTATTGATTTCAAGGGAACTCTGTAAGTAAATCCATTACTTAGTATCCCGACTACCGAACGCAAATTTGGCCGCCAGGGAAACATATTTTAAACGTTTTATGAAGATACACTTCTACAAGGGTAAAGATAATAAATCATCTTGATACGAAATAAATTCAAAAAATGATTCAATAATATACATTACAGACATATACAAATATTTATTGTATTTAATTACTCCTATTTGTTAGTACTGTATAATCACATTTCAATATGATAATTAATCGTCACCTACAAGAGTGGAAACCAGGCCATTGACATACTACAAAACATAAACCAATCGGCTCCTACTGTCGGCGTAGAATATTTTTGCAATAGTTCCACAGTAAACAAGCACTCTGTCATCTCGATGTTCAAATTATAAAACTACTAATAAGTCGGGTCGTTATGGTGGCATTAGATACATTGACTGATAACAGCTAGATATACTTGGTATTTCATATATTTTATACTGAAGGTCATTTGTAATTATAACAACTATTTTTACGTCTAATGGTGTACAGTGAGTATAATTAATCTGTTATAGTTGACAAACATTGAAACGCACGATGAAATAATGGCGTCACTTTAATACAACATGATTTTTTTTCCCGATAAGCAGTAAATCATAGAAAACGCCAACAAATACATGTAAATAGTTTCGCTTACCAACTAAAATTAAATTGATATTAAATTAATAAAATCATTATAAATATGCTACACTCTGCAAACATTACAGAAATAGAAAACCTAACTTTAAATTCCCAAATAGACAGAAAATGTTAGTGTTTGACTTAATCATTAGCTGTTTAGTAGCTGAAAGTCATTATGACATGATGGTGGTATACAGAAGTTTGAGAGAATATAATTCTCTTGTAACAAGCAGTTGTTCGATTTACGTTGATATAGCCAGTCAGTTCTTCTATCACTGGGAATTCTGCTTAATAGGATATTCTTTAAAACTTAATCTTTTCAATGTACTTTCTAGGTTGGATGGGCCTATTAATTGCTTAGAGCGATGTGTAATAGGAACAGCGATTATCTTAGAGCGTCATAGGTATGTATGCCATTTAATAGTAATGCTATTCCAAGGAGGAATTACCAATCAATATCGTAATAATACCCAATGGTTATGCAACTAATCCTACTTCGCTTAGACTCAAGGAACTATCAAATATTATAATACACGATTTTATTATTATTTTTTTAATAGGGCCACTTAAAAAATACCATTGTCAATTACACTGAAGATTAAGACAAGAAAGTTCGTTAATGTGAAAGATTACTAAGTTGCGAAACACCACCCAACCCCCGCGATATTTAAGTACATATGCAATTAATCAGGAAGTTTGCATTTTCAATTCGCCTTGAAAGATATACCAGTGCCGGAATCACAGTATTAGCTCAAGCAAATGAATTGCAAAACCTAATCTTAACATGCAATGTCTAAATATTCCGCATACCTTGCGGCATTTGCTTTTAACTGAATCAGATAAAACTAATGTATTCACATGGTAATGTTGCTTTTAAGAGAAATTATATTATATAACGCGTTAATGATTAGACACCACAAAGGAGTGTTTCATTGATTTAAATTACTTGATGCACCCAAGCTAGTGTTAATTCAACTTGTTTAAACTTAATTTATGTAATTTACAATGAATTACTGTAGGGTAAATATAGTCCCAATTTATTCATGTTTGTATTCAAAATAATTCAGTATTGATTTAAACACGGTAACAAAAAGGTGCATTGAATGAATTAGCTTATGCACTTGAAAAATTATAAAAGCTAAATTATAAGCGATTCTGAACGAGATAAAATGAGGTATGTTTCGAATTGAAAAATTGAAAATGAATCCGTTGCATTAAAAATCGATCAGTGGTCACTTTTCAAACGAATCCTATAAGTGCATCGTCGGAAACTAAAGAATAAGTTAGACCAACTGCGACTTACTAGTCCGAGAGTAGTGTCTCCGCCAGCAGCTTAGGGACTGTCACTTGAGTAGACTCTACATGGCAAGGTAATGTTTTCATATGTAGATATTCTAGTATTGTCACCAGAATCAAAGATCTTAAATCAGTGTAGCGTTTTTGTAAAATTTTGTCTTGGATGATTTCAGGTCATTTCAAAGGAGAGCGACTGGGCATGACAACCAACAAAGAAAAAAAGGAGACGATCTTCTTACGAGATAAGAATAGATTTGAGTCCATTAATGCCCTAACAAATAGAACACATATCCTGTAAATATCATATTGCTTTTATTTGCTTTCAACAATATCAATTTCAAAAAACTTTAATTAAAAACAGTTTTTTTTTGCAAAATGTTAGAGAGGGCGCAGCCTTGTGAAAAAAAAAACTTGCGATACTTTCTTGATCGGAAATAGTTAAATAATGATTGATTTTGAGAACTGTAGGCTTATATATTATAAAATCGTAAAAGTTATGAAACGTATTTTAAAATGTTAGCCTATAAAATAAAATGATAGCAAGCTGTGTTCTGTAATTTTATTTTAAAGTGATATATCAAAGAAATTTAATCTGCCAGCGAAATGCAATTCTTCATCTTAAGTGCAATTTTTAGATGTTCTTCAAAAGAATCACATGTGAAATCTTTTTATTATTTCACATTCGATTTCCATTCTCTTGCCCACATATTTATATATTGCTACACACAATATAAATCTTTCGAATAAAAATCAATCCATTTTTAATTAAAACTTAATTATAAATTTGTTGCTCTTTCATCTGCATGGAATTAACGTAGCTTGATGGTAAATATATAAAATAAACGATAAACTATCTTGCGATAATGCTAAAGTTGAAACAATGAATTGTAAGTAATAAAAATTTTAAAAATTTGGATTCGAGCTCAAATCCTATAAAATTCAAATATCATGACCACTATGTCACTGCAATCACTGTCTAAAAAATGTAACAATACTAGTTAACGAAGCATCACGCTGAAAAGTTATCATAGGCCCATACATATAGAATATATTACACATCATACAGCAATCACATTACATGCCGACACAACCTTTTACGATTTCAAAATTATTAATAAGCCAACTGAAAATTCATTCAAGCTGGAGGCATGCAAACTACGCCGCCGATAAATGTGTGTAATATACAAATCATGTGAGAAATTGCGACATGTAACCTAAACCGATAAATCACTTTCACTTAAAATCACGATCCTATTAACGCCACCCGAATACTGCATTCATGAGTGTAAATTCCATAGATATTTTAACGGAGCATTGTGTTTAAAT
>NW_022682587.1:1378918-1439187 GCF_011630105.1 Anneissia japonica | reverse complement strand
TAGAACTTTCAATAAAGTTTTAAACATAATAAATCTACGCTCCGTTCTCATAATAAAACCGAGATTTCCTGACCTTGAATTAAAATATAAAAATACAGGTATTGGCCTACGAAAATAGTTCAATATTTCTGGAGATAAAACTTAGGTAACAAAAAAATAAAATTTTAAAAATTTCGTAAGAAAAAATTAATAAGTATGCCTGAACAACAATATGTATAAAGACATTTAAATCGAACACAGGCTATTATATGCACATTTTTTTAGGCGTACTTGTTAACAATTCCAACGTAACACTATAGAGTTACTCATGGTGTATCGTATCACTATGCACAAAACTACGCAACACATGCACACCTACGTGAAATTACACTGGTGTATACTGCATATGATAACATAGGGTATAATATCAATATTTATATAAAACAATTATAATTAAAAATAATAATAATATATATAATAATAATAATAATAATAATAATAATAATAATAATAGTAATAATAGTAGTAGTAATAATAATAATAATAATTATAATTATAATAATAATAGTAATAATAATAATAATAATAATAATAATAATAATAATAATAATAATAATAATAATAATAATAATAATAGTAATTTAAGGTTATTATTTTACTGATAATGACAATGTTAACGATGACTGGGATGACGACAATGGCGATGTTGGTGATGGTGGTGGTAGTTGTTGTGGTGATGATACTTAGTATCACTTTAGCCAAATCAGTATCATAAAGTAAAAGTTGCGTATTTATATAAAGTTCTGTCTCTATATTCTTAAGTGCCTTTTCTTAAATAATACATGCCATGTAATTTAATAAGAAATTCAGCATAATGCTAGAAAATATTTCATCTGCGTAGGCCTAGGTTTACATCTGCAGTGCCCTCTTTCAACATTTCAAAATCTGGCTTCAGGCCCGTAAGGCATGGTTCAGTTAATATCTGAACAAATCAGTCTTTCAAATCAGAATTTGTCATTCATTGCATTATGTCATTCTTTTATTTTCTTTCTCAAATGATTTGTACTTTGGTGCTCGACAGGGTCGTACGCTGGAGCTGTAGTCGGTATGCCGTTAGCGGGCGTCCTTGTAGAATATGCCGGATGGCCTAGTCCTTTCTATTTTTTCGGTAATGTATGTTTTTTTTTGTTTTTTTTCAAAATAATAATATGTTATCAGCATCATTGCCATAATATCACTATCATAATCATTATTAACACCACTTCATTTTTATTATTTTCATCTGATCATCACCATCACCAACATCAATCATCGATTGCATCATCACTAGATAGCAGTAGCAAAATTTTCAACCGTTCCTTCATTTTCATTCTCATTTTCTCATCTCTATCATTGTCATCAACATCATCATCATCAACATCATCATATGATTTATTTATTTATTTACTTACTTAATTCAGCAGTTGACTGGTAGGTTGACTAATAATTAAATATCGTTATCACTCATTACGATGATCACCATAATTTTTTGATCATCATAATCATTATCATCTTCATCCTCATCATTATCATTAGCAAGAGCACCTGCAGCGTCAGCAGCAGCGAAATCATAACCAGTTATATCGTCATCATTTGCATCATCGTCATTACCATCATCTCCATAATCACTGTCAAAATCAAAGTCATCATGATTGATTGATTGACATACTGTTTGATAGATTGATTTATCACACCTTCCACTGGCCCTTAACCTAGCAACAATGGTGGAAAAGCCATGCATACACAAATATTACTTATATCATGTGTTACCAGAAAAATAATCCTAGCTTACATCACTTAAGTGGCGTCAGATAAGAAGACGTTATAGATAGAATCGACGTTTATACAGTAATTAGTCCAAACTCAAAAAGCCAAATATTGTATTGTGTTATCTAATCGAGTCTATTAAAAGGCTGTTAAGGTTTCAGCATCAAAAATATCCATATTATTTATTTTCAGGAGGGTCCATCATTTTTCTAGTAACTTTTTTTTTTTTTTACCTGTATGTGCATATAATATATTTATGATCTTTTACTTAAATTGATAATTAAACCTGTTAAGGTAAATAACGAATTCGCCATTAAATTCTCCAATACTTCTAAGATGTGTATGCAATTGGACCCCACTCAGAAAAAAAAAACAATCTTCTTAATGAAAAACATACTCTCCAGAGAAAATAATTTGCGTCAGTAAAGCTGTGAGCCTAAAGTCTGACTACACACTGGTAATATGTGATTTGATCTGAATTTCATGATTTTGGAATTTAATTTATTTAAGTAAACGAAGTAAAATAGAGTTAAGGATTTAAAAAATCTCTTTCGGCTTCGGCGGAGACATAGATTGTCATAAAAAGTCAACATGATTAAATCATCGTGCCTTTTTTAATCAGCTACCATGATATAACAAGTTCTATTATTATTATTATTATTATTATTAATATTATTATTATTATTATTATTATTATTATTATTATTATTATTATTATTATTATTACTACTACTATTAGGTTCTATTGTTATTTTAATTTGTAACCAATACCATTTCCTTATACTTGCTTTACCTTGTATTTTTCGTCAGTTGTCCTCACACTGATGAAGAACACATTAGTGTTTGAAATATTTGTGATTTAATAAATTATATTGCCTCTAGTACTGTCTCTTATAGAGTGCTCAAACTACATATAGTAGTGGGCCAGCTAAATGCAAAACAGCAATGGTACTATCTCAATAGAGTGCTCAACAAAACAAATGTTAAGGAGCTATAATAAGTTCAATCAATCCGCATACAACGTTGTTTTGTCCTTTGACTCATCAGGACCTTAGCTATGAAACAAGCAGTATGTAAAAAGGCAGCTTAAAAGCGTTCGTAATACCATGCCAAGAGTGCTCAAACAAATTGGGCCAGCTAAATGCAAAACAGCAATGGTACTATCTCAATAGAGTGCTCAACAAAACAAATGTTAAGGAGCTATAATAAGTTAAACCAATCTGCATTCGAATTATCAGTGCAGCTCAGATAAATTTGAGATTGAACCTTAGCTATGCAAGCAAGCTTGTAACAAGGCAGATTAAAAGCGCTCGTAATATTATATATATAATTGTATATATAAGGTCCTGGCTTCGATTCCCGGTGGAGGCTGAGATTCATTTTTCATTTTTTTTAAAATCCAATTCCTTTATTAACACATTTATTAATTGCATTATGTGGCCTGATGTTTATAGGTTTATCCGCTAAAATCTAATGAATTTACATCATGGATTACCTGGCAAAGTAGCACGTATTATCCAATCCTGTTATTACCTGCAACACTATGATAGTAATTTAAGTTTAGCTTTTAACCGACGAGAGGTACAATGCTTCACAGCAGTTTACTAACCTTCCAGTAATTTAATATTTTTGTTGTATATTTTCAGGTGCAATGGGTATTATATGGTCGATTTTTTTCATCATTATTAGTCATGAAAGTCCATCAGCTCATCCAACCATTTCCATAGAGGAAAAGAATTACATTCTAGATAGCATAGGTGAAAAAACCACAACTACAAAGGTTTGTTTACTAATAATATTAATTTGTATCATTGTTGTTTTTATAAAGAATAAATTATTACTATTATTTTGACTACGATCAGAACTACCATTACCACTATTACCACTCGGCCTAGCCAAATGATGCTGAACGATCGGCTCGAGTTGGCTCAGTTGTGGCCGAAAAATATATCAATAAGATTCTAAAAATCCGATCAGCACCAAATTTAATGCAGACAGAGATACATGTAACATGTCAATGTGTGAAAATTTGAAGTAAGTTGGTCCACTAGTTTTTTTTTGGGTTTTTGTTTTTTGCGTTATTCGCCAGGAAGGACACACATACTGACAGACAAACACACTCCCACAACACACACAGAAGTGAGCTATAACAAAACTTTCACCTTTTCGAAAGAGAGGTGATCCTCTTTGCGAGGGGAGTAAACTCTCCTTCGGAGAGGCGAGGGTAAAATTGTATTACTGATTAGGTAATAGGAGATCTCAAAACCAGTCAATATGTCAATTCTCCGATGTCACTTCTGTCCTTGGATAAGAAATGTTAATTTACCCCGTCTTTCGCATGTGACGCAAAGCCAATTCCGTTTTGTAAAATAATAATAGGCCTAATAATATTGCCAAAATTTATATAGCGACAATTCACAGGCGCTGGGCGTTATTATCACTCGTTTCTGAATATTATACAACAGCAAACCAGCACATACTGAAACTTAGTAGAAGATTGTCTCCAAGTGTAATGATTACTTCCTGCATGCATGAATTGTACATATCTGCCAGTTGCATTGCACATGTCACTAAATTGTCTTTAAACAAAGAAAGGGAATAATTCGCTCTAGTCCTTGAGTTGAAATAAATGAAATGAAAGTCGTACAAATGTAGTATCTACATTATGGTAGGTATTATGCCTCAATAACTAAACATACACTTTAAGTAATGTAACTTTACTATATTTAATGCATAAATACATGTTTGATTCGATACTATAATAATGTTTTTGGACTATGGAAGACAATAAAAAATAAATAAAATATTGATAATGAAAATGTAAATTAACCCACAGTCTAGGGAATTATTATTGAGCTTCTCAGAAATAGCAAATATTGCTGTAGTCCATTTAGCAATTCTGATTGGAAAGATGAAATGCAATACATTACGGTAAGCTAGACAAAAATGACTGTGGTACATTAAGATATTTCGTATACATCTATCTTCAACATAAGGAAATCAGTATTTTATATGATACATCAATACAGTCTATAATATCAACCGATAGCGTTTAGATTATATATAAAACACAACCATCTCATGAGAATGATTATGTCAGTTGAATTTATACCGGCTTGGTATTTGTCTTATAATTATTCCCATATCATCTGTTTTTAGATGTTTTTTTATCGACATTGAAGATACGATGAGTTTCTAGTCGACGCAAAAGATACCGTTTACAAACTACACACATTAACTTTAAATTTACAGAATGTACAAAACTCTCTAAAGTTTAGTGCTTTAATATATATATATATATATATATATATATATATATATAATTATTATAAAATCAATGACTACATGCGTTTCAGATAAACTTCATAATGTCCTCTTGTAATGCTGCACGTCCTATCAAAACGTTGGTTCCTATTTAGCACAATATCATATTTAAGATACAGGCCTCGCTCTAATTAAAGACACCTATAATTAAAGACAATCTCAAATTAAAATCACTTGACGTTTTTAGCAGCCCTGAATGATAATTATTGTTCTAACCAGTTTCAAAGTGATTTTTAGTTAGAGGGAAATCTGCTCTTATTCTTACACAAAACACTCAACTAATCATCGCATATATTACTTCTATCTTCGCAGAATGTTTTTTTTTTCTTTAATAAAAAGCAGTATCCCAAATGGCGCCCTGTACATTATACTTTGGGATCTATAAACCAGCTCTTCAGTTTTTTGTTTTTTGTTTTGTTCGTACCATGGTGTCGTCTGAAATTTTACAGAGAACTATATTTTCGTGTTGCTGTAGTAAAATTATCGAAGGTTCCGGGTGTCCGTGAATCTGTTTTTGAACACCTTTAGACTCGCAGCAGTTTGATACCTTGTTGATTTACTGTAATTTACGCAGCGAATTCCCGGTGTATATGGCAAAACTCGCACTAAATCAATTTGAACAGGATTTTCAGTAATTTAGTGGTATGGCCCTAGCCTAAATTTTGAGAGGTTGGCAGGTTTGAATTCATTGGTAATTTTTCATATAACATTGGTTTACTATACTTAAAGGGTTATGCTTGATACGATAATAGTCATTTGCTTTTACTATTCGAGCACTGTTTCTATCATTTGACTATTAGGCCTATTCAAGCAATTACGATACCGTATTGACAAGACTCACTTGACCACGAATACATTGTTGTAACTTCAACAGCCATTAGACTTCAAATTCCTTTTAATACTCCTTACTTGTCTGATGTCACAAGTTGTGGATATCACATATATGGCATGTGATAAACGGAGATCCAGAAGATACACTTAATATATATATATAATTCCTATCATGTTAACTATGTACAAAACCATTATTTTACAAAACATCAGTTATGCTATTACAACATAGGGATCTGCATCTGCAAACTCTACCAGTTTAATTCTTCAGAGGATAAGCTGTAAAGCCCACTACCATTCGACTCCTCATTTTATTTCAACTCACAAACAGTTAATATTTTCCACATTTATTTAAAAGACGGCTATATTTATGGACAAATACCATACAAATTGACTGAATAAAATTTTGAATTAATTATTCCATACACATAAATCTGTACGTACACGATCACAATACCTAAACAAAAGAAATCTATCTGTTAAAAAATAAATAAAATAAAATGGGTCAAAAAAAATGTCATTGAACAAAACCTTGGAACAATCTTTCAAATTATCTGAAGAATACGGTAATTGTAGTTAAGTATTTTCACACATAACTTGCACATTAAGCTTATCGAAAATATGAAACAAATTTAAACTTATATTATGTTAACTGTGGTCATATTTATAAAAATTCACCTAGGAAAATAATACCCTTCCGTCCCCGAAACCTAGACTCAGAAATAACAGGATGGTGTCCGACGAGGGATAGTTTTACCTTTAGGAGGATGATTAAATTATTACTGGATTACTTAGCGAAGGTCCCGTCTTGTCGTTAAATGGACGAGGGTTTGTCATCATATTGATCTCGGTTATTTCCAATGCATCAAAAACTAAAGTTGATCTACGCTTGCGTGCAAGAGTGTGAAAATTTGGGTCTAATTGGATATGGATTACCCAAAAAAGGTTCAGTGGTCCAGGATGGTGATGGTGAAGGCGTCTGTATAGATAACATACGTTCCTGGGTTCGAATTCCGGTTAGGCCAACTCTTTTCACACTCGTTGGTTCCTCTTTTTTAACGTTAAGTAGTTATATATAATTATAGTATATATCAGAAACGGTTTAGAGTTTTTATCTTTATTGTACCATGAGTTACAATTCTATAGCAACTCTCCTTTGAAGATAATTCACTAAAATATCTTTAATAATATTGATTTATATATATATATATACATATATATATATATATATATATATATATATACACAAAAAAAGATTTCAAATGCATAATATGTTGTTTGAGGTTTATTCCAAACGTTTCGCCGGTTAGGGCTTTTTTGTTCATATCTAACCAAGGCATGGAATCAACATTGTATTCATATATATATTTATATATATATATATGTATATATTTTCAGTTCAGCTCAACTCCTTGGTCAAGTTTCTTTACATCAATGCCCGTATACGCTATTATTGTGGCAAATTTTGCAAGAAGCTGGACGTTTTATTTGTTTCTTACCGGTCAGCCATCTTACCTAGAGGAAGTATTTCATTACGAGATATCTAAGGTAAATGCCAATAAATTGATATAAATGTTAAAAGATGCATATCAAATTAGCGACAAACTTACGTCGTCAAATTAATAATAAAATAATCAATTGATTAAGAGAAAGACTGATTGAAAAAAAAATCGACTGAGGATAAGACAGACTAGCGTCTGTCTTGGAGGTTACTTGTCTGACCCTATAAGATTTGTGTCTCGCTAAAGACCTGATGTTGATTGATTTATGATGACTGTCTAGTTTCAAAGAGAATATTATTTGAAGTTGTACAGTACTTTGTATGGAATGTTCTTTACCATTAATATTATTAGAATTCTGCAAGATTTATTAAATCTAATAATATTTATCAGATTTGATAAAGTAACAGTGTTAACCACAAAAGGTATTATATCAATCAGGGATAATCTGAAGTTGACATTTATCTACACACACACACACACACACACACACATATGTATATACATATATATGTATATATATATATATATATATATATGTATATACACATATATATATATATATGTATATAAATATATATACACATACACATAATTTTTTATAATTACTTTAATGGTGCTTCGGTGGCAGTTGAATTTTATTCTTTAGAACACATACGTATATTTAAAATACCACAGAACATTCAACACTCATTGTTTCGTTTAATGTTTTATTTCATTATAAACTCGGTAACATAGGTCGGTATGCTAGCAGCTTTGCCTCACCTTGTCATGGCTATTATTGTTCCTCTCGGCGGACAGTTGGCTGATTTCCTTCGCCGTCGACAACTAATGACAACAACCACAGTTAGGAAACTGTTTAACTGTGGTGGTAAGCATCTATTCATATAATTTATTCACAAGGATAATTATATTATTTTATTTGAAACTAGAATTTAGTTGTTACATCATCTAAATGCACTATTATTTCCAGTATATTTTCAGTTGCATTGGAGGCAATTTTAAAAAATAAAAAGAAAAAAAAATCACGAAATAGGTTATAATATGAATATGTTTTAAAAATTGCACATATCTTTGTTTATTATATAGATTAAGAATATCAATAATGCTATGTCCAATAAGACTAAAAGGTATGAACTAGTTGAAAATAATCAATTAGATACACTAATACATAAAACATCGAATTTATGATATCTTCTATTCATCCTTGTCATACTTAGGATTTGGCGGTGAGGCTCTGTTTTTACTTATTACTGCATATGCACGAGGCGCTAAGATGGCTATTATTTGCATGACCATAGCGGTTGGGTCCAGTGGCTTCGCTATCTCAGGTGAGACTAGCATAGTTGTAATAGACAGCTATCGGTTGATTTCCCGTCGATTTATGATCAGGCGGTACTCGGGAGGGACAACTTGATTTCCTGTTCCACAACAAGATCCATTCGTATACAGCTGTAGTAGAAACCTTTTCGAAGAAAGCCTACCTAAAGTGGCCTAGATTGGCATGAGATCAGTAAACTCTGGCTTTGAACATAGGAAGATTGATTTAGCCTATGTAGAGTACGGTGTATTACGAGAAATCCATGCTAGGTTCTCATAGACCCTATTCTAACCTATGCCTAGACTGGGTATATCAATAATTATTAGTATATCATCAATAATAAATGTAATATAATAATAAAACCGGAAGAAAGAAGAATAGGGAAGAAAATTGGAGCGGCTGAAATATATATCGAAAATTTAAAATAATAATCATTTTGATATTATTGCATTACGTTTTTGTAAAAAAAAAATTGTAGGCACTAATGATGAGAGGTCAATGTGCCGGCAGCCTACACATTTCATAAAGTCGACAGTTACTGGTTAAGGCAATCCAACACTTCGGAGATAATTAATAATATTAAACAAATGCTTTCCTTATTATTATTTTCTAAATTGTAGTTCATGTATGTTGAGAATTACGTGAATTGTGATATAGACTGTATAATGGCATTTTTTTAACGCAAAAATATTATATCTTAATTATTAAATATGAATAAATAACACTTCATTAATGACATTATATATTATACAGATAAGTTGAATTAGAAGCAGTAGATATTTAAATATTATTTAGCTTTATTCAAATTTTTATCACATATCGATATCTCGACATTTATCTACGAGGGCTGATCTGCAGAACCGACTATAACATTTAGTTTAGAGATGGGAATAGTTAAATTATTGTTCCATGCTGTGCATTTCTAAATTATTTATGAATATTTCTAATTAATTATGCAAGATGTGCGTCATTAGAAGATTTTGAATGGAAAATATAATAACTGATGTGGAGAGGGTAGAGGCCAAACTTACTACTACAGATGCAATGAAATGGAAAGTGCTAAATATTTCAAGGACAGATATAGAGGAATATTATATTTACTTAATCTTCTACGAGAAGAAAATTTGAAGCAAAAGCCATCAAACCTTGTCCTTGGAGAATATAGTTTCACTAGGTTTCGTGCAAAAGTATAAGATGTCTGCATATAATATTGGATGTATATCGTATTTCAAACCGTTTGGAATTTAATATGATCTATTTTATGTTTGTCTTATCACAGGTTTCAATGTCAACCACTTGGATATAGCTCCGCGCTATGCTAGTATTCTGATGGGAATCACCAACTCGGCAGGTACACTTGCAGGAATACTCTGCCCACTTATAACTACCAATATCACAGCCGATAAGGTATGCCAAGATAGCATTATGATATACTTCGTAATAAACCTCGTTTAAATTGACAAAATATTAACCCACTTTAGGCTCTATATGTGTTATTGAATTTCTGCTTTCGTATTTATTTCCGTTTGTTAATCTCTTCTCGATATGATTCTACAAAATTATTAACAATGCACTTGTTTTGGTTTTTTTTTTTTTTTTTTTTTTTTTTGAGAAAATATTTTCTTGTCCATTATTAATACGTAGAACCCCATTACTAAAAGATGTAGGTGATCTTCGGCAGTTCATAAACTTGAATGTCCGTTTAAATGGTGCCCTATATTGTTAATTATTGTATGAAATAAAAACTACACAAGGATATTATCGAAATCCACATCTTCTCGAAATTGATATGCTTACTTAAAATCTACTTTGCTATGTATACATTGATCTTTCATAAAAAATGTGTATAAGAGACAGGTTTTTTGAATATGCTTGTTCTTTGCAGACACCCGAGGAATGGGAGAAAGTGTTTCTAATTGCCGCCATCATACACTTTGTTGGCGTTTTATTTTATGGCGTGTTTGCATCTGGAGAGAAACAATCCTGGGCAGACTACCCTAAGGTTGCTGACTTCTCGTCAATAAATGGATCAGATGTGACCAAAGGCTACGGTGCTTTAACTGATATCAGTACCACCACATTCGGGACGTCTATACACAACTCAAATTATGGTGCAGGAACACCAAACGGTGTTTATCCTACAACAAAAGAAGAACCTGTCCAGCCTACAACTAATAATATAGAAGAACACCTTGTGGAATCGTCAGAATCTGATTAAGCCCGATTGAATACGAGAAACATCCGAGCCCGAAATATATTTGTAAACACATTCATGAATTTCATTTTTTCATTTATCCTGATGTATTCGATAAGAAGTCGTTTAGAGTTGGTACTACATTAGTGAGCTTAAAAGGTTCAAAAATGTTATTTCATTAATATTTACAGCGTGTGTATTCAAATATTAACTACACAAGAACACAAATGCAATTAAATCCATATGTGGTAGTCCAGTGCAAGAAGTGGCTCCAGTAGGGAGGGAGCTGTCTCACAATTTGTCGGGAAAATTGAAATATATGTATTTTTTACATATTAGTAGATTCTAAACGATTAAATAAGCCTGTCAAACCGCTAAATGTTCAAGTTTTTGGGGGCTCCGCTCCCTGGACCACTGTCGCAACATTCTAAGCGACCCCAGCCACGCCTACATACGCTCTCGTCAGGGACACCTCACCCCTCCCCCCTTTGGAACATCGGAACCTAACGTCGGGAAAATCTTGTTGTCACCCTTGCTCATTGAATTGCATATACCATCTATATCAAAGGATTCGTGCGAATAAATGAGTTACATATTTATTTATGCAAATTTCAAGATATTGAGCTGAGATAATGTTTAAAACTACCTACAAGCGTTAAAAAGCCTGCAATCATTTTATAGACTTACACATACTTGCAATTCAGAATCGCAAATGCAATGACCAAATTAATTAAAATCATTTACGCAAAACAGGCAGGCATAATTTGCAACTGAAGAACACAATAGACGAAGAATTTCGAAATATATCCAGCTAAGCAGTAACCTTTATCCTTGTCTCATCTTATGAAATGAAATTATATGGTGCTCAAGTGTAGTCGGTCTACACAGATGAAAGTTAACGTTGAGTGTCTTCGTAATTTTTATTTCAACTTTATTTAAAAAAAAAAAAACAATAACCATATTTTAATTATGGAGAATATTAGATTTGTAGTAGATAGAATTTTTTTTGTATCTAGTTTTAAAACTGCATTTTTAAAAATTTGGATTTGCACTGATTAAACAAGAGCTAAATCTAAATTGAAGTACTTTAAACTTAATCTGACTATTAGTATATCATGCCCTGATAGGATTGATATTATTTTTAAGTTAAATAGATTACTGTAACCCAATATTTTGGGGGTTTTTGTGCTTTTTTGTTTTTTTGTTTTGCTAATAACAATAGATTAAACAAAATCAAAGAGTGGTTTAAGCGTCACATGATATACATTGGTATTTTTCGTGTTAAAATGTTTTTTTGCTTTGGGTAAGTGTATACCGGTACTTTCTTTTTATTAAGATATTTTTTACCTCTCTAAAAATTAACTTATTAAATCAGTAAATAAAATAACAGCTGCACTTTGCCGTTATTATTAATATGATTATAAATGTCACATCATCGATACTTTACACGCGGCAGTACGATATTAACATATAAAACAAATAGGGCCTATACTTTGTTATAAAAGTTTAAGTTTACCTCAAAACCAATTAAATTATTGTCAGGGATAATTTTTTTTATCGAAAACTTCGTCTCCCATAGGATGGTAAATTAGTAGCTAGCATTACCAGTAAGTAATGCAGAAAAACGTATTTGCATATAATTAGCATAACATTAGAAATATATTTTGGGAAAAGCTTCATTGTAACATGTTCTTCTATTCCCGTAGGTTGAATTAGGCTTATTATCGCTATTATTTAAAGTTACCAGTTGTCCGTCTATGACAAAAAATATGAAATATGAACAGCAAATACTCATGTGATGTACATTATTAAAGCACATGTGATATGATATGTATCAGTTTTTTAACGTAAATATATAAAACAAAAATAGATTTATGCATCCGTAATGGCATTTTTAAGAAGAGTTCTCCTCTCAAATTCCCCGTAGCCATTAAATTATTATTTTATTAATTTCATAAATAATTCAGGAGATATAATATTACATGGATTATATAAAATATAATCATTTTGCACCCTTCCTCTGTTTTAGTAAGGTATAATTGTAAGGGTCGTGTGCAGTGGCAGATTTGTAGGCAAAACGTTATTGCAAAATTTCTGATTTCACGTATTATATGGTTAATAATCAATGAACATGACCAAAAACTTTAATAACGAAAGGTACCGTAATTGATACAATTTTATTTTAGTTATGTAGGTCGGGAATTATGCATTATGGGCAGATTTTTAATTAAGTGTATCATTAGATTGGTACGCACTCTAAATGCAATGTACTGATGCACATGGAACTTAGGAAAAAGCCAACGTACAAGTTGAACTTCTACGTGTATGAACAGCAATTACGTTATGTATAGAAAATAATACAATATTTAAACTATACAAAAAGAACAAAGAATATTTATTATATAATTATAGTATAACATGTACAAAAGCATATAATTGTTAGACATGAGTTGATGATTTAATTAGTGTTTGAGGTTTAAAACAAACGAAGTTTTATAAATCACAACGTACAGGCAAACGTGACACTACAACACTGCAGACTTGACTCCGCCAATTATCAAACAACTGTTTCCTACTTTGTGATGAGCAGGACATAATAACCGACCGATTCTGCGTGCCATGAAACGTAGGAGAGTCAAAGCTAATTTACATACGACTCTTACGTCGTACGTTGTGATTTTTAAAACTCCTTAATATAAGAAGTTGTGAGACTGTATTTCTATCTGTAGATGTATGTTAGATGTAAGAGCAATAAAGAAAAAGCACTGTAAATAATCACATGTTATTGGTGTTCTTGACATTTACTGGAGTTTATCAAAAAAGTGATGATTCATTTATTTATTCTCGTTGATTATTCATTATGCGGCCCGATATACCAATAGTTCGTATAGTAAAACCCGTTAAAGTGACAGGTAGAAATATACAAAGACTTGCCAAATGTTTTTACTGATACTGCTGCAATTAGGCTACTACTACAGTACTAACACTGCTGCTCATTAACACTGTCGTTGTTGTTCTTGTCGTTGTTGATGCTGCTGATGCTGCTGCTCTTATGAGAAAGTCACGGCCCCCATTATCTTTAGGCTTAAAATCTTTCAGGGACAATTGGTCAATATATATCTATACTGACGGCATTATACTTAAAAAGAAGTCACCGCCGTTATTAAGATGTATCGAATGGATTGGATTTATTCGGTGTAATTACCAAGGATAGCTGACGAAAGTCTAGAAGAAAACTTCTTCTAGTGGGGTCCTTCTGGTAGTGATTGGACTGTATACACGGAGACAATCCCCTACTCTTTTCCAAACAGTATCCTGCGTTCTTTAACGTGCACCTGAGCCATGAATGCACATGGTATACATACGGCTTAAACGTCTCATCTGAAAGACGTGCGCTATTGTAACTTGTATTTCAGCCCTCCAGCCGAAACACAAGGAGAGGCAGAGACGGGAATTTAACCGGGGACCTCTACGGTTAAGCGCACATACATGTGGCTACCACCAGATTAGCCGACTGAGCTAAGCTGCTCTCTATGCTCAGAAAACAACTGTATGTAATGTAATGTAGTTGAATTCATATACCGAAGTCTCAAAGTACTCGAGAAGCGGACTAGCTCTCATACAGATAAGTTTTACTTCTCCCCTAGGGCCTCTACTTACCTACCCGTTAAACCGGTATTGTACCGGCTACTCGCGTTTGTCCTGGGACTGAATGCCCGTCCAATACACAAGGGTAAGACCATACTCCAGTGGCAGATTTAGAGGGGGCGTAAAAAATAATTTTTGTAGATTGCTTATCAGAAGTTACCAAGCTAAATAGTAAAAATCAATCAATAACATCTAATTAATAAATCTGGTGCTAGAGGTTTGAGGGAGATTACCCCATTGTAGATACCAAGGGTTCTTCCCTGAGACTCACTCAGTTCTCACATTCACGCCCCCTATTTCTTGCGGTTCTAGATCCGTCCCTGATACCTGTCTCGAAAGATGTACACTGATTTCTTTTACGTGCACAAAAGCCAAATTGTATACACATGGGTCTAAGTTTTATAGTCCTTATCCAAGAAGATTTGTTGTTGTTCGTGCAATGTTTAAAAACAACTCCATAAACAAATGATGAAAAAAGCTGAAAATGTGAAAAATGTGTATAAATAATGAATTGTGCAGAGTCATGCAGTATAACGGGAATATTCCTTCTAGAGTGGGGATGGTGTTGCACATTGTGCATGATTTCCTATGGTTCAAATGAACAAATCTCCATTGAATTGGCACTCTACAAATTTATAGGATTTAGTTATTGAATTTTTAAAAAGTGATTCATTAAAACACAAACCTAAAACAAAGTCAAAATAAACTGACAAATTGAGAGACACTAGCAATTTTCTCATTAAATAATTATGAAATATAAAATATGACATAAAATAAAAGTCTTTCCATATGGATCCAACACACTTTTTTGCCGACCCTCTTAAAATCGCCCAGTGAAATTCTTTGGCTCCGCAGCAGCATTAACAGCCCCCATGATGCCCCTAAAGTTTCATTGTGGGCAAATGAATATTAGCTCTAGACTACATTTTGTGCCTATGTATTGATGGTGTCACTGAGTTTACAGGAAATCGGCTGATTGATTCTAACTGGCACCCATTGTGAATTAAAATCAGGGTCACCTTGACCATTTTTCTTGGACCAAGGTTTCTCTGCTGATTTAGCATCGTTAGGGTATAAATAAAAGATTGAGCGGGGGAACCTCCAGAAAAAGGGCGGAACATATCTTTTGGCGGCCATTTTCAAATTGTCCGCCAAAATTCAGATATTGGCTCATAACTCTACTTATATCAAATGAAAAAGAGCAAATCTGTTTATTACGGTCACTGAAGCCATTGAGACAGGTTTCAAAAACCTAAAATGGCAGCCATATTGAAATTCAAGATGGCCGCCTTTTGAATATTTATAATTCTACATCTCCTCTATGGATAATGGTAAATTTGGATCTAATCATATGTTTTTGGGCTCTCTGAATACAATAAACATAGTTTCAAATAGTTAGGATGACAGCCATTTTGAAATTCAAGATGGCCACCATAAAAATCCTCAAAAATTTAATATTTTGTAATTTCACTTCTCTTTGATGAAAAATGCTAAATTTGGTGTTTAAACATATCTTATTGGGCTCTCTGACTCATTAACATGAGTTATCCCATTTAAAGATATAACTTCAGGAAGAGAATAACATTTTGTGTTAATTATATGGGATCTTTAATTTAAAAAGGATGTCGGGGGTACTAGTCCCCTGCCAGGGTTATAATTCCCCTGTCGGAGGTACCACTCCATGTCGGGGAAGAGCTGGAGCACCACTCTAACCCATACGATCGCAATAGCATTCAACTCCTCGCACATACGGTAGCACTGCTCGCACTAAACAGTTTTTAATCCTAAAATGATGACAGCTTTGTAGGCCTTACATAAGGCATGCTTTAATTGTACTTTCTGCGCTCGAGATGTGATTTTTCCCCGCGATGTCCCGCGACGACCTTGCTGGCAATTCCCAGGAATTCAGGAGGATCCAGAGGTCCCCGACGGGGCGTCCTGTGCCCACCTGGACCCCCGCTAGCGCCGCCCTTGCCTTAGACCAGTTTATGAACCAGTCAGTTACAAACAGTGGAAAAGTGACATTTAGACCCTACAAACAAAACATAAAACCACAGACAGAAATCTCATCCAGAATTTTAGGTATGTCTTTAATTAAGCTGTCAAACAATGAATATTTGCATACAAAGTGTATTGGCAATCCCCGACGTAGGGGATATACTGTAGCCCCAGCTCCCCCCCCCCTCTGGCGCCACCCCTGCCATTTACAATATAAACTCACTGTCTTCATTTCACCAAAACTTTAATTATGGGAATCCAAAAAATAAATAGTAAACAATCTTTTAAAATTGTGTTTACTGTATGTTTTTGTTTAAAATTTATAAATAAATAATATACTTTAGAGCTTTCAGCAAAAAGTTGAAGATCAATTGAAGAAACGCAATGCTAGTAGCAGCATTTCGAATGAGCACTATACGTGTAACTACACTATACAAGTATTTCAGGCTCTTGATTGGAAAAAGTAGATACTAAAAAACACAACCAATCCTAGACTATTCAGACTAAGGCTCGGTCGGGTCTGCGCAACAAAAACATTTAAAATCTCACACTGAATGCAAATCCGATATTGCGCCAAAAGAGAAAGTTGTCTCGACAGGGTAATAATTATATCGACAAACCTCTGCTAGAAAAACAAGATATGTACAGATTCTGAGACTTAATAATAAAAAACAACTAATGGTCCGATGACACAACTCGGTGTCGGGAAGGCTCCGCTGCACTGGATTTTTTACAATCTCTAAAAAACTTTGGATTGATTAGACTATTAGTCAGTTGCGTATCAAGGAATGCGGAGGCCAGGAATGGTGGGTGGGGGGATCCAGTGAGGGGATTTCACAGATAGAGGGTCCACCCACCTCAGCCTCACCATGCATTTGATTATAATTTAATTTATTTATTTATTGTCCAATTTTGTTTATAAGTTTGAGGAGGGCAGAGGGGCGGCCATGTCCCCCTCCCTCAACCTTGAATCCCCCACTGAGTTCAATATAATCTTAAGCTTCATCAGACATGCTGATCTGCAATTAAAAAAAAAAAAAAACACAACATACTATTAACCACAATTCAGAATTGTTCCAACATATTCGTCCAGAGGAGAGTAGAACGCCAAATTGAACTGGTAATTATGGCATTACAATAGCACCAGACATCCATTAGGTCTACTTTCCAATGAACAGTACAACTTACCAGTTAACCAGTAACCAGTTTTCATTTCTCACCGACCTTGTCAAATATATTCAAGAGCGTCCACAAGTTCGGAAATACTTGATTTGATATTTGCAGATTCCCGATCAACATTTTTGTAATTGTTTAATAATATGAAAACTGATTAAAATGGTAGGATCTCCAATTGTTAGTGGTATTCCAAATCATGTAAAGCCGGAGCCACTTTGTTCGCTTTTTTCAAACACCTCTGTGTTCCTTATGGATATGGTTTGAACTATTGTAGCCAAATCAGAGGAAGTCTGAAGCTCCCGCTACCAAACCTCCGAGAAATTTTCGCTCCCTGAAGGTATCAGGCTGCTCATTGACGACTTATTCAATATCTGCATTTATTGATAACATGTACTTTGTAATGTTATTTATCTGCATATCTTGTGTGTATGATACTTTGATGTTTAAGTTTTCAAGTAAAACTTGTTTCTATTCCATTTTAATTATTTGAATTTATAATGTGTAAGCATAATGGACAGCGATTAATTTTTATTTTGTTTGTAAATAAATGTTATTTTAAAATGACATTAAACTTGATGGATTCAAAGTGTCTAATACATTGTTTCAGCCTTAAGATGACTTAGTATTGACAGACAGACTATGTTGTCACATGTTTATTTATGACACTCTAACATAAATCCAAGAAATAAAGTGGTTAGGGTTACAGAGTTTGTATGACTTGCTCAGGTAGTGAGGAACAAGCGTTGAAACTTGGGTCTAGAAATCAAAAGTAAAAGCACAGAGAAACGACTGAAGTGGACCAATGTTGCGTTCGAAATTGTAGTACAAAATTTAAAATATTTATTCAGGATACACTATATTTAAATTTAGCTGTGTGTGCGTGAAAGCAACCAATCTTTGTAGAGTACCTGCTTCACTACAATCGTTCATATTTTTATACAATGAGTGGGGTGAATCCAATTTGAATGTTGGTATTATCACCACAGATGTAGTTAATTCAGTGACTTTTGGTTACACTACATTATCTGCACATGAAAAAAGGACTGAATTCATGAATATTTTTTGGTTCTTAGAAACCGACGGCTAATCAAATGAAAAGGGATGTTACTTTAACAGAATATCAAATAGTATTTTACTTCCGATTTATCCATTATATTAATTGCCTTTGTCATCGAATTTCCTAAGAAATTGTACTTTAATTTATTAGGATTAAATACTACAGGAATCTCTGGATCATTTCAATAATTTTACGGATACAAAACAACATTTTCGTGACTTAAGGCCTTAACTCCCATGGTTTTTGACCCCAAATTCTACTAACAGACTAACGACAGATTAAATACTGGGTCTTTTTAATCTTTATATTGACTGTTACAAAACCTACATTGGCTCACAACACCCAAATCGTAAATGCTAATATCAATATGAACATGATGTAAAGAGTGAATACCAAATATCGGATTTGTTTCAGGCGAATATTTATTATGTCAGTAAAGGGGCAACACATGAATATTCTTAAACAAACTTGTATTGCTACGGGCAAGAACACCAATTGACATTTATAAAGTTACATTTGTATTCTATCATTACTAATAGTGTATAAATATTACAACCCAATACAAAAAAAGCACTTTTAATCCATAAAAATGAGCATATAAGAGGAATTGTAAAAGAATTAAGAAAAAGATTGGGAAATACATTTATTAAAAACAGGAACTATTTCAAAAATTCATATAATAGTACAGAATACACTGGACCTACAAAAAGACGTCATCACACAATGGATGCTTTATTTTGACCTTTATACCAGGTTTTGCTTGGTAAAAACACGCAATTTAAAAAACTTAAACCAAATAATTTTCCCCTAAATACATGCAAACTGTTTCCCCACAAGATAAATGGTGCACATGTGTAGGAAATTTACATGTTAAACTGGATTATCAGTTTCATTGGCATAAAATACATCTGGAAAAAGTTTGATGAAATCATTTTGTAATAATGAAAGAATAAGACACAACTTTCTAGCTAATGATTGCTGAGTTGTAATTTTATTTGAAAGATTGAGTTTCAATTAATGGTCACTGCTTTTTTTTTTATTCATCTCAGTGTAGGATTGAGTTAATTTCCCCCCATTCTAGTTAATAGCTGAACCTTCATCAGCTTCATTCGTATTTTCTTTATCAGTGTTTCTGGATTCAGTAACAGCTGACCCTTCATCAGTTTCATTTGTATTTTCTTTATCTGTGTTTTTGGATTCGGTAATTTCTGCATCAACTTCCTCCTCAACATCTTTTCTTGCATCTTCGCCAGCCTTCTTGAACATCTCTTTTGCTCGTTTGTCTTCTTTTATTCTTCTTCTCTCTTCAGCCTAGAATTAAGAAAAGAATTTATCATATTATTAATTAACACTGTAAATATATATTTTTAATAATTTTGGAAATATGGAAAGGTGGAGCTTGTAAAATACACTAGGCTGCATTTCAATCAGTAAATGCACACACTGTCATCTTATTCACTAATGATTCTGTATTGAGATATGTTGGTTTTACACTGGCTGGACATATTTTCTCCATTTAGTAGGCATTGCATCCCGGAAAAGATTCCAACGACTTAACTGGCGCCAATAGGAGAACATTATACACGGATTCCGAGTAAGTGAAAATGGTCCAGTTCCCTACTGTTGGCAAATATTGTTTAATTCATCATTCAAATGACACTTCAATGTACACTCTTCCTTCTCTTATTTTTTATCTGCCACGATCTCTAATGAATGGCAGGATATAAGTATAATATGCTGTGAAAACTGAACTAGCCACATTTAGACTCCAATGCTGTATCTGATTCTAAAATCACTAAAATAACATAAAGTGAAGAATAATATAAAAACAAAATCTAAAAATGTATCAACCAGAATTAATGCTACTGTAGTAGAGTAAAAAAAATAATAATTTTAAATTCAAATAATATTGAATATACAAATACATAAATTGAAAACTTGTCTTTTACAATCCTACCAACTACATCAGCTCCATTAAATCATATTATGTATGTCTAAAATTACAATTGTAATTTAATGACTGTCAATTGTGTCAGCCTGCTTGTTCAACGAACTAAGGCAGGACAGTATCTTAATCAATACCTTAGCATCTTGGTCTGCAAACTTGGCAAACATGTTCCCGTAGGTTTTCTTCTCCCTTAATCGGTATTGTTTGATTTTATGTTCGCATATCGTTAATTGATTTTTTGCTGCCTTGTTAGTAGGTTCTAATTCCAGAACCTTTTCCAAGTCTTTTTTGGCTACCTCATTGTTGTTCATTCCCATTTGTGCTTGAGCCCTTCGGAAATAAGCCTTAACAGAAGCTACATCCAATTCCAAAGCCTGAAATAGAATTTTAATAACTATTTTTAGGTTGGTACTTTACAGTGGGAGTAGCTTAGCTCTGTTAGCTAAACTGGTGGTAACCCTTGTGTGTGTGCTGTGCTTTGGAAATCTTCTCAGATCGTTGGTCTCTGGTTTAACTCCAATTTCTGCTCTCCTTATATTTCATTTGGAGGACAGGTTTGTAGCTGTAGAAAACTAAGGGTCTGATGATAGACACTTTAAGGGTGGGTAGGTGATAACATTAATAAACTGTAAATAATAAGAGTGGATTTTAAGGATGGAAAAGTGGGTTAATAAAGGTGGGTGAAGGGCCATGAAATTAGCTTTAGACTGGGTGGAAAACTTCGAGGCCGGTTGGCCCGCCCACCATAACTACACACCTGGAAGGACTGAGATAGAGGTTACGATAGCTAACTGTCTTTTCGATGGTATGTTTGCGCCATTAGTCCTATGTGCAAAAATGGCACAGAATGGGTAAAAAGAAGGGTAAAATTATTGAAATTCCAAGATACCTTTTCACAATTTTTCAAAGCTTGAAGATACTCTTCAGTTTTAAGATACGCCATTGCCAGATTCAGGAAGCCAGCTAGCTTCACGGAATTCCACTTTTCTTTTTTCTCCAAGTCATCATCAAGATCACTAGCATACTCGAGCAGAGATGTAATCCGTGTCCAGTTCTTAATAGCATCTTGATATGCACCAGACTGTCAAATGAGGGCAGTATTCATTTATTTTATTTGTTTAAGCTCTGTCCACACTATCAAACTTCATTGACAAAAAAAAACTTGTGTATGTCCATATATAGTCATGATGTGCCTATATGGTCAAGATGTGATGTCATCATGACCATATTTAGGCATCTAAGTAACATACTTTTGTCAAATAAAATTTGATAGTCTGGACAAGGCTAAAGGTCATTCACATATAAGTTCTCTTCACACTATCAAATTTCATTGACAAGGAAATGTTGTATGCCCATATATAGTCATGATGTGCCTATATGGTCAAGATGTGATGTCATCATGACCATATTTAGGTATATGAACCATGTTTTTGTGAAATAAAATTTGATAGTCTGGACAGGGCTTAGGATCATTCACATAAAGGTTGTAGCAATCCATATAATAACATAAAAATTAATAGTTGATATTTAAAACAGTTAATATATAAAAGCAATTTATATATATACATATATAAAAAAATCATAATCATGAGGAAAGAATATACATAAAATATATGAGCACACATATGAAAATTGTATATTTTTTTTATTAAGTACAAAAAAAAAATATGCACACTTGTGACACCACAGATGAAATTGTTTGAGTTTAAAGCAATTTTCTGCAAACCATTGGTCACAACCCCCCGCGGCTGCCTAAGGCAAAACAACGACTAACTGACATTTTTGTCGATTTTGAGATAATATCATTTTGGAGCATATTAATCACTTTGAATTACTTGCGAAAATTTCAGGTCTCAACAATGAGTTGTTTCAGAGATAGCACACTTAACTTTAAGCACAAAACTTAAAACCAAGTGATTTTCCATTGTATCAATGTAACTGCAAGATACATTGTTTTGTCTCAGAATGATATTCAATAATTGGCAGATCAAAATCAACTGGTTGATGGTGTTATACATTTCAACAATATTAAAAATAGCGTATGCACAATTAGCCAGATAATGCATGATTGCCTCAGACGTGATATATTAAAAAAATAAGTGACGATTCTCAATGTTTCTGAGGAAAAACAACGTATCTATCAATACCGTTAATACTTTTGCAATGCAGTACACCAACGCTTGTAATTTTACATACATCATGTCAGTATCATTATGTTGGCGTTAGTATACATACATAAAAACATATGTCATTTTGTAATAATATTCCGTGTTAAACTTGACAATATAATGCAAGATTTAATTAATAATTAAAATTTAATGACATATTTAGGTTAAAAAAAATATCAGTAAAATAAACAGAACACATGTAGCATGTAGACAGACTATGTATCAGTTCATAAGGGGTCAGTGAATCGCAACTCACTTCTCCTCCTGCGTAATACTGGCTTGAATCATATATGAAGGATAAACATACTTGTAATAATGAGGATAGCATACACATAAATATGGGGGCAGCATTTACACATACTTATGAATTGAATGAAGTCAGCTGTCATATCATGTTCTATAATTTTCCAGTGTTGGAGGCTATGTGTATTATTTGATGGTCATCCTATATATGTTTACTCACAAAGACCATCACATTTGAAAGAATATTATTTGGCCATGAAACCACGACTCAGAACTACTAGGATGGTGTCCAGTGGGGTATAGTTTTTACCTTGTATAGTAGTTTAAGTCATTAAAATCACAATCTCAATTTTCAAGCCCTGAAACCTTGATTCAGAATATCGGGATGGTGTATGGCAGGGGATAATTTATTACCTGATTTTGTTACATTTTGACCTATAATTATTTCTATTATTTATATATGAGCAGACCCCTGCAATTTTATTTCTATGTAAAGTTTTTTACAAATGACAATAAAATATACTGAATACTGAAAGTAAATTTTGTACAGTATTGCCATTATATGTAGAGGCAATGTTGTACAGAGCTTTTTGTGATACAACACTTAACAAATGAATGACAGACTAAGACAGGTTTAGACAGCATCACAAACTGGCCGAGGCAATTCTACAAAGGGTGACCCAGCTTCATGCAAGTGAGTAGGCTTTGTCAGCCAATGCAGTATGAGTCAGCCTAAATGCCATTGCTACACATGTCAAAAAATTGAAAGGTTTCTTGTTACTTCATTTAATTTTATTTCAATCCAACTAAATAAAAAAAGATAGTCAGATGTCATTAAGTTTACAAAAATGTATTCAAACTTTAAAATAAACATAGCTATAGTAAGGTAAGAGAAATTCCTTAAAATTGATTCATCTACCAGAATAAAAAAAAATATATTAAAAGATCATTTGTTTAAATGTATTTCAAGGTGTTTTTAAATAATTTTGATTGTGTATGTATATCCAGCTTTGCTGTCAATGCAAAAGCAGAAGATAACCTCCTTTTCAAATCTTACAATTGGATCAATTGCTAAAATGTAGACCTAATATGTCATAGATTGTATTTAGGATATCTGGATATATATATTAAAATTATTGATTCATACCGTATTACAGTATACTGAGCCATCCTTGTCTTGTATCAGTTACATTTATGATTGATATTGAACTGCCAGATGAATAATACTTATGAAACTTGGCCTAATACATCATACGACACTGTGATCCATTAAAATTATGGCAGCATAACACATGAATTGCGGGAGGGCAGTATACCAAAGAAATAAATGAGGCAGTATATCAAATCAAAATTAAATCAATTCAACTTTATTGTCCACAAAACTGAAAGTTCATCTTCTGGGTGAAGAGCATTGTTCACATAATACTAATAAATACATTTTTATACTTTATAAACATGACATACATAACATTTTAAAAAATACTGACACAATACTGATATACAGTATTAATACACAAGAGTAACATGATTAATTACTTTTCAAAAGAGGAACTGTTCATTCATTTGGGCAAGAATAAAAACACTCATCTTTTACTGTGAATGTGGTTGTATACTATTACAGAGTATGGAACAAATCAACTTTTAAAGTGGTTGGTTTTGACAACTGTATTAAAATGTGAGGAGATAAATTGGATGGTTAAATAAAATAAGGGTAGTTGGTAAAATCCAGATGTATCTATGGCAAAGAGCACAATGTGAATAACCAAACAATTATTTAACTTTATTACCTTGAATTTGGTTGTTCCCCTGGCTTTAGCTTTTATTGCAGCTTCAATTTTCTGATCTGTGTCCATTTCCCATGTTTCCATACCCTGAAGTTAAAAAAACAAATTCCACAAATATTTCTTTAAAAAAAAAACAAATAACAATAATAACCATTTAAGATAATTAATTTAAATAATAATTTAAATAATACTGTCATAATATAGTAATAATATTAACACTTATGATTAAAGTTATGGCGTAGTTGGTACTTAAATTCAGTGTGCAGAAAACCAGATGTTAGCCCAGTAAGTTGAAAGATTTAAAATTCAAGTTCATTTTCTCCAGTAAGGTAATTCTTGTTGCAATAACCAAGACTAGGGTGGACCTAAACACTAGGAGGATCTATTTTTCTCAAGTCATTGGTCCATTTTTTATATGAGATAATATTTGGTCGAATCAGTATAGGCAGCACCTGTGAATTTGGCGGCAACAGTGGTGGTGGCGGTCATGGCAGCAGTAGTGAGAGTATTGTTGCTAAGGTACCACAAAACAACAGTATAAAACAAACACAAATGTGTGCGTTTATCTGGGACAACATGTGCGTCTGTATGACACATGCACATTCCCTGATCTGATTGGTCAGTTTTTTTAAGTTTGATTGACACAATGTAAAGGTCTACTGTCTGCACAATCAATCCTACACCTACTCATATGGCGACTGTCTATACGACTTTGGTATGGTTTAAGTACATTAATCGGAGCAGAAATGTAACCATAAGTTGAATCTGAAAGAAGTCTCCTCATTTAATAGCAAAAAAAAAACACAAAAAAAACTAACCTTTTCAAAATCATTAAGCGTGACTGTGTATGTTACGTTCGCATCACCTGGGATTCCTAAATCCTGGTTACCTGTCTCTCTAAAAGCATACTTAGGCTTCAGATCAACTTTGACCTTCTCTCCTTTATGCATGTTTTTTATTGCCATAATGACACCATCAACAATTCCATGTTCGTTGCCTAATGATTATAAAAATAATAATAATGAAAATACAAATATTAATCATTACTACATCTGTAGTTATATATGTAATAACTATACGTTTTTACTACCATGCTCATCCTAATACTGATGATTTAGTACAGTGTCAGTAGTACTGTATGTAACAATATTCATAATATTACGATGTTAGTTTTATTACGATGCGAGTCTACTAGTAATATTCATAATATATTATCAGTGGAGGATTCAAGAAAATCTAAAAAAAAAATTGAGAAAAAAAAGAAAATTCTACTTAAATTTTGAGTCTAATAGTGCATTTCCAGCCATCTAGAGGTACCATAATCATAAATTTTTCTACCTTAGCCCAAACCATGGTGGGGCTTCGGTTGCATAGACCCGCCATCTGTGAAAGTCCCTCTCTGGGCCCCCTCTATTTCATATTCCTGGATTCACCACTGATTATTGATAATGATATATTAATGATGCAAATAGTAATTATAAAGAAGTTGATTATATAACATCACTATGTCATCAAGATCATTGCACTTATTACTATCCCGGTAATTGGATATAAACAGTACGACCACCTTCATTCCCAGAGGGAGTATTCCTGGTCATGCAGCTGTCAATTCGGCACAGAAACCAAAACATCCAATATTAGAGCATCCTTATCACACCAGCTAGCTGTATGATATTCTTATGGATACATGCATGTGGCCTAGAAATGTAAATGTGCTTGTTGGCAAGAAAAACATTCTGATTAGTTCCTTGGTGAATTTGAGGCTCAGTGCAGCGCCTTCTGTACCCTGGTAAGTACACTGTGAGACGTGAACAGTTTTTTGTTGCTACACAAAATATCGATTTCAAATTAACCTAAACCTAATGTCTACATTTTAGTACACAATTTGTTTAATTTCTAGCTCACTAACAGTACTATTCAGTGGGCAGAGAAAATAACTTGATTTTGTACTAGCTGCAACATGATTGATGACTGGGGTCAGAATACAAATCACCTCACAGACTTTGCCATTATGAGCTAACATTATATAAAAAGAGTAAATGAAAAATAATTGATAATACACAATATCAGTTTGAAAACTGAGGTTCTTGAGGTAGGGTTTATGGGTAGATTCCTGTTGGGAACACCAGGAATAGGGACCATTGTGCTCCAGTATCCTGGACAGTATTAGATCAATTTCAATATTTTTTAAAAGGTAGTAAATGAAATTAATGCACATATCTATCTTTCATTCTTAAAATTCTAACTTTTAAATCTAAAAAAAAAGAACCTGTAGATTTCATACAGGTTATTTAAGAAGATAAATGCAAATTTAATTGGATTCATACTGAGGTCTAGTCAAATTTGTATTTAACATCTTTTACCCGTTTAAGACAAAATTTTACACTAGATGCCTGCTACTGATGATATAGTGTTATCAAACTGATGATATAGTGTTACCACACTGATGATGCAGTCTTATCACACTGATGTGATCACAATGATGATGTAATGTTCACACATAGTGTTATTGCACTGATGATGTAGTGTTAACACAATGATCTACTGTTATAACACTGATGATTTGTTTTATCAAACTGATGATGTGTTATCACACTGATGATGTAATGTTATGAGCCTGATGATGTAGTGTTATCACACTGATGATGTTGTTTTATCACAGTGATGGTGCGTTATCACACTGATGATGTGTTACCAAACTGATGATTTAGTGTATCCACTGATGGTGTAGTATTATCACATTGACAATGTAGTGTTATCACACTGATGATGTGTTATTACATTGAATGTTTTTAAACCATTTAATTAGATGTTTGCTGTATATGTTGTTATACAAATAAATGTTTATGAGATCAATGGGAAGAATGAAAATATTTTTTCCATTGCACAAATAAAAAATATTCATTATTTGTTTTAATAACACCTAAAATAGATCATTGTCATTTGATATTTTATTTTCTTTTAACCAATGAAAAGATGTATAGATTGAAGCTTGCAATGGAGCAAAATGAATGGAACAAAAATGCATGGATGGAACTTAATTTTTATGAGTGAAGAATGTGATATAAAATCCACCAATCAAATGACAAGGATCGATTTAGGTGTGTTATAAATTTAAATATTATTCTGAATGATGTAATAAATGATGATAGCTTACCATCTTCCATAGTGAAATTTACATCTCTCTCATCAAACACCTTTCCATTATATTCACCAACCACATGAACTAAAAAAATGTGGGAGGAATCTCTGTGTTAAAAACAAGATTGAGTGAGTTTGTTTTGGCTTAAATAACTCAACCATTTTGGTGACAGCATTTGGTTATGTAACAGTATCTTGCTCTCATTACTGTTTGAGTACAGTAGCTGTTAAGTGAGTTAAAAATATCTTGCATATTTAAACACTTCTGACAATTAAGTGGGTAATAGAGTATACTCCACTCATATTATAAAGGATACACCGTTGTTGAGTAGGTTATAGTGTCTTGCACTAATTGAACGTTTAAGTACATACATCAAGTGCATTCTCACTATTCGAACAGCTCAGGAAATTGCTGGGGTACATTATTTCACTCATACATAATTAAGGCAATAGTTAAAATTGTTTTCTTGCTTTAAAAAGCAAGGATAAAATGGGAAATTTCAGTCCTGTAATCTGGATTCCTTAAGGAGAATTAAGACACATTTAGGGGGCCTAAAGCCAGGTTCCCACCACCCTGAATCTGCCACTGTATTTCTATTTATATAACCATATGACTTATATTTACAATATTCCCTTGATTATCATAAATATATAATTAGAAGTGTGTCATCAATTCTCAATCTTGTTAATAACTATCTAGTGTTTACAACTGCAACAATTTTAAGTGTTTGTACCATATCCTTGGCACAGAAAGATAACATTAACAACTGACTTCAAAAAATAAATCTAAATGAAAATATAAATACATATTAAAAATGTATGTATGTTCAGCCAAACATACATTGAACTAATTAACAAGGATATAACACTATAAATAATAATATACCTTGCACACTTGAGCCATCTATTGGTGTTTCTTCGCCTTCTCCTTCTTGTTGTATTCGCATAATGACACCACCATCTTTATCTTCCGTCAAATCTTCACCTTTCCAATCAAAGAGTTCAACTTCGAAGACAAGAGTTGCGTCTGGAGGAATCTTTCCTTTCCCTAAATTAGAAATGTTATAGTGAATAGTTTCTGAAGCTTTAGAACAACACATAGTATTATTTGTAATGATAAATCTTAACAGTTGAAAAATTACAAATTTTGAATGACTGATTGATTACTTTCAAAATGAAGAATTGGACAATGCATTAACAATTCAACAAAATATTAAATCAGGGGTCGTGGCTGCTTGCAGGCTTTTCTGGTCCATAAGTGCATGTTATCTGGCCCATAGAACAAGCCCAAAATCGTTACAGTTAAAGCTACTAAAGTAGGGTTATTTGCACCATTTCAAACTACATAGTATTTTTATTGTGAGGAAGAGACCACAATCCCTCTAGTCCTGTGCTCACTTTGCAACCTTGCATGATCACTGGACCTTTAAAATTTGTTAATCTTCAAAATTTTACCCTGTTATATAATATAGTTGAGAACCCCTGCATTATACAGTACATTCATATAATGGTAAAATGCATATCTATACATGCAGTGTAAAAAATTATATTAATCCCTTGAATGTAATGATACAAAGCCTTCTTTATTAACATCACACCACCAAAAACTAAAGAATGGATCACCAAAAAATTTAGTGGAATGGTACATATCTAAGAGAAGATGCGGACAGAAAAGTTTAGAGGACAATGTCAAGGTCACGGAAGTTTTATTTTTACATATGAGCTAAAAAAAATAATGAAATCACTCATTATGCACAGCCATGTAATGTTCAGTATGCAGAGACATGGCGAAAAATAATGGAACCTCCATTATACACGGCCTACATATTGTTCAGTATTCAGGCACAGGGTGGAGGTATACACTCTATGATGTGACTGCTCTAGTGACTTATGAAATAGTTCCGTACCTTTTCGGCCATATGCATACTCTGGCTTACAGATCAGCTGGCATACTTCACCCCTTCTCATGGTTGCAACTCCTAAATCCCAAGCCTTTATCACTTGCCCTGAAGATATATAAAACCATCAGTCTTTATGAATGAAAAATGATATTTTAAGTGCTGAAAACCATCCCAATGATGATACTTGAAAATACCTTAGAGGCACTGCTTATATACTTTATTGAGGACTTAAATCTTCAAATAAGAGATAATATTAGGTATTAAGTAACTTGCAGTAAAATGTACACAGTTTGATGTGTGAGCAATTAAAAAAATGCTGACTGACAATTCAGCTGATATTGTATTACTAGTTTAATTATCATCAGTATTGTTGTTAAACTTTCATTTACGCAAGAACCAAAATAACATTGGACGTTTTGATCGATCACAATCAGCTATCTTATTTTGGTTTATGCATAAATGAAAGTTTAACAACAATACATTATAGGAACCAAATGAATTTTTTCAATGATCATCAGTATTGTCTTGCAATGACTAAATGTTTTAAATTTCAATTTTTTTTTTAAATGAAAAGATAAGGAAACATAAGAAAAAAAGGAAAGAAAATGTCAAATGAGAAAGAACAAGGAAAGAAAGATAAGATAACATGGGAAAGAAAAATGAAAAGAAAAGAAAAGGAAACATAAGAAAGTCAATGAAAGGAAATAAAAAAGAAACATAAGAAAGAAAAATGAAAAGGAATAGGTAAGGAAACATAAGGAAAAAAATGAAAGAAAAGAAAAGGTCACATGAGAAAGAACAACGAAAGAAACATAAAGTAACATAAGAAAGACAAAGAAAAGGAGACAAAAGATAATGAAAGGAATAGATAAGGAAACATAAGAAAGAAAAATGAAAGAAAACAAAATGTCACATGAGAAAGAACAAGGAGAGAAAAATAAGGTAACATGAGATACAAAAGAGAAAAGAAAAGTTAAGAAAACAAAAAAAAAAAGGAAAATGTATTAAAGATAAGGAAACATGAGAAAGAAAAAGGAAAGTGGTAAACCGTCTATTCTTCCTGAAGCAGTCAGGAGTTGATACACAGTGAATGCACTTTTTTCGGTCAGTTGTCAGACCAACAATTGAATATGCTTGCCCTGTGTGGGGACAAACCAGCAAATGAACGAAATAAAAAAATACAATGCAGAGCGATAGGTTGTATCCTCCCAGGCATAAATTATCAAGAGGCATTAAATATATACTAAATTTGACGACAATGAAAGATAGATTACTACGACTTAGCGAGAAGTACTTCAAAAAACTCAAAAAAGAAGACCACAGACTTCATCACCTACTCCCAAAAGCGATAGATCATACTCATAATTTAAGGGGATGCCTAGAACATACATTACAGAAAGTCAGAACAGAGAGGTCCAACTTTATTGTTAATTATGGTTAATTTAAAAATTGGTATCTACTGTAGACGCTTTTTCCCTCTCAAATAATGAAACTTCTGAATATTTTCCGTGGTAATTTCTGTAAAATGTAATTTCTGAATTTTTACAATATGTACAGTAATAATTTTAAAAATAATATTAATTTTATGTAATTTCTATATAAAGGAACTATATTTTTTTTTTATTATTACAATGTGTACAGTAATAATTTTAAAAATAATAATAATAATAACGATAATTTGAAAACTAATAACAAGTATATAAACAATTTATATTTATAAATTTTGTAAATAAATATTAAATATAACAAAACAATCTTTAATAATAATAATCGGAAGTTTTACTAATGTGTATTTTAAAAATTAAAATTTAATCTCAGTGAAAGCGTTAAATATTGTTGCAATCCCACATTTTTTTGTCTCTTTTTTTGTAACTTTTGCAAATGTTTTCTGTTTCCATACTGTATGCTTCCTTCTGTTAAACTTCAATTTGAATTGTATTTTTGATACAAATTGCAATAAAGTATCATATCGTACATTGAGCACCAATTTTGGTGCTGATGTTTGCGCTTTAAAAATCGTTATTATTATTATTATTATTATTACTTTAGGATTGACTCACCTTTTCCTAGCTTGAATTGAAATAGCGAACCCCGATCACGACTAGAATCAAATTGTTCACCATTCAACAATGTTCCTACATAATGTACAGATACTTCATCTCCCGATGCTGGCCGATCTTCCTCCGTGTTGTCACCCTCTTTAATTATTTTCTTGAGCACTCCTCCATCTTTATTTGGAGTAATGTCCTCTAAATTCTCATCTTGAAGTTTAATTTCGCCTTCTGCGCCTTCTGCTTTAGAATTGCTTTCAACTGTCATTCTGTTACTGTGTATTTGATCTTGCTTTAAGAATACCTGAAAATATAGTTGTTAAAAACTGTTGCTGATTACAACTAAGAAACAAAGTAGGAATATAACACTCAATCCAATTTGTTCAGAGTGAATTGGGGGGAAAATTCAAATTTGTCAAAAAGTCAATCATCCTCTTCTGAAACACGAGAAGGTGAGCATAAATGGTAGGAAGCATATGCACACTGAATTTGGGTTTTCACCCATTCCTTGGGTCTACCCCTTCTCTTCATACAGCTTGCAAAAGTACTTCAGTCAGAGTTGTACGGTGCTTGTGAAGAACACTCACAAGTCCCTGCAAGCAAGACAGAACCTTATTGCTGTCTGCTTTTTTTTTTTTCATTGTTAGGACATTGTTTGGGCCCTGTCCATTTTTTTTTCCTGTTCATTGTTGGCACTTTGTTCCATGCTTCATTAGTCAGATAGGTAGGCCTATTTTTCTACTTAATGTCGAACAAGGGGGAATGTAACTGCGTGACCCCTCACAGGGTTCACAGCCGCGGATCCCCCGTTTTGTCACTAAACTTTATAATTCCAATGCATATATTGAAATTATCGCTACTCAGTTATCTATTCTGAAAATGCTGTGCCCCCACCCCACCCCGCCCCATGTTTGAAAAATTCTGGATCCGCCCCTGGTCCATTGCACCCAGCCTCTCACTGAGGAACTCTGGGTCAGTACATTTGCATCCTCAAAACAGGTGAAAGGCACATATTTATATTTCTAATATTAATACTAATACCAGCCAACTTTTATACAGATTTGCAGTGTCCTCAAGATTCCCCACCAAACCCCACCCACCTACACAATGCTGTAGCCAGCCATTGGGACAGTCCCACACATTTTTTCTAATGGGTCCATAAAAACTGTGTCCCCATTTTTTTAAATGGGTCCAAATTATGCAGTTTTATGCATAAATGAGTCCACTTTTTGAAAAATGGGTCCATAATTCTCATATTTAACCTGTAGCGGTAATTGGTAAATTTTTAATAAAATGGGTCCAGATTTTTCATATTTTTGCGTAAAATGGGTCAACCTTTAAGAAAATGGGTCCACATTATTTGAATTTATGCGTAAAGTGGGTCCCCACCCAGATATTGTCCCGCACTGTTTGGAAAATCTTGGCTACGGCATTACACCTACAGTAGGCCTACTATTCTAGGGCAGCAGGGTCCTGGGCCCCGTCAGAAAATCTCTGGATCCTCCCCTGACCATAGACACTCTTGTTCACATCAGCAGAGCAAAAGAAAGAAGGGGTGCCATGATAAATGGGTCGTCAAACCATGGAGGAATTATTCTAAACTGGCTCAGTTCCTCTATCCATGGTCAAACCAGGGAATTGTTGGTCAAATTCAAGATTCAAGAAGTTAGAACGGATCATAAACGGCTTCAAACTTACACTTACTTGCAAATATAGCCACAAAAATCGAAACAAGTTATATGAACTACTAACACTGTTCAAATGGTATTCTTATCTTGTACCTGAGGTGCGTTCCGACCCTGCACAAGGGATTTCTAGAATTTGCCAGTTCGCCTGAGCGTGACTGAGTTGAATCAATGTTGAATACAAAGAAATACAACACTGTAACGCCTGACTTCAGGCCCCTAGGCCTAGGTTAGGCTCGACCGGTATTCTTTATTTACGATGTAATCATTAGACATTATTTTCACTAAATTTAATATAATTATATAAAATATATTCCTAAATTATATATTGGGTTTAAAAACTCAGTTAGTATTATAAAATTATAAAAGAAAGAAGATTTATAAAGCTTAAGTAGAATACGCTACTAAATGGGAAATCCCCTTTAGATTGTGGTCACCTGACGCTGGAAAGGTATAGTCACATGATCAAACAAAATTATGAACCTTGCATGTTGTGTGGATACATCGTTTCTTCCAGGCAAGTCCGAAGTCAGTCAGTCACAATATTTTTTTAATCATTAACAAACTATTATTGATAATAGTAATATTTATTTGCTACGTTATTGTAGAATATAATATTATCATACACTAGGTAGAATTTGAGTTATAAAAAACTGAAAATTATTGACATAAGAATTAATAAATAATAATATATTATAAGTCAGGCTAATACTAGGCCCCAGGCCCGGTTTAGTATAGCATGTAGTTGCAGGCTTAGTAAAATAGGTCCATGATAGAACTTTAGTGCAGTAGCTAAGCTAGTACCAACCAGACCTGGACTGGGTCTAACCTAATTTAATGTTGGCTAGGCGAGATCCGCTACGCCTAAAGGCTACCGCACGGCTGCTTAACTTAAAGACCAAGTAATTTCGACAGCTAATCTATTCTTTGATTATAAGAAAAATTAATCTTAATAATAATCTTAATACTAATAGTAATAATTATTTAAAGATTAATAATGATAAAATATTTATGATTATAATAAATTAATGACTACCATATTCATAAATGTACAAATAAATGTTTTTTTTTTTTTAATGTTTGTATTATCATAACTTTATTTGCATGCAGGTGCATAATGAATGTTGATAGTTACAAACTGTGTGAGGCAATCCTTCCAACAACTTACATACAGCAAGGAAGAGATGCCAAACAGGTGGGCATATGCTAAATTTTATTTTTGTTTGCCTGATTTGTGAAGTACACTTTAATGAGAAGAAAGATAATGGAAACTGTAGTTGATGGTGAAAAAACTAAAATTATTTCTGGTAGTCTACTATTGTTTTTTGTTCTTAGTCATATGTTTTAGAAAATGATAAGTGTGTTCCGTAGCATATAAACTCAAAGTAATTAGACAGAAATCATGAACTAAAAATGGTAAACCTGATTGTATAGGCTGAGATAACCATACATGTTTGGGGAGTCAAATAATCTAGTAAGTGTCATTCAAATAGGTTTAGTGTGTTAATTAAGCCTACTAATGAAGAATAACCAGTATTGTCATCCAATATCAGGCATAATAAATAATTATAGGCCTAGGTGTTTAAAAAGTATGTTTTAGTTGTAAGTAAACATACCTTCACTGATTATATTATGAATCATATGGATGTACAGTAGACAATTTTTTTTAAAATGTATATTTGTTTTATTATGTATATTTGTTTTGTGTGTGTGTGTTTTTCATGATAAATTTCATACATACATTTAATATTCAATTGATAGGTACGCGAAAACAAGATTCGTGTATTACTCGAGAAACAGAAATGGCCAGAAGAAGGCTGGGATGATACCACCATTGAGTTGATGCTAAGTGAGCTTGCTCTAATGGACAGCAACAATTTCCCTAGCAACTGTGGTGTCGGTGAACGGGAGGCAAGAATAGCTTCATCTCTGGTGGCTAAAAGGCATTTCAGGTAGTCTTTAAGATTTCTATTTTCTTTTTCTTTTTGTTCTCATTCACCTCAAAATTAAATTGGCACCCAAAGCTGAATTGCAGTATTGTATCAAGCATTCCTACCAAAATTAAAATATACCAGACATAGATATTCACATTCACAATCAAGAACACATTTTAAAACTTGCAAATAAATTTTTTTTGCTCATAATTTAGTATTCAATAAAGTTAATAATTTATTGAAACATTAACATACAAGTTAAGCAGTACATATTTTGAAAGTTATGTTTCAATTTATACAGTATTACCTGTTGTAAATCAGAGAGAAATACGGTATACATTTATTATTCCTAGGCTAATTTCCCACCTTCTCAGTCGGTTAAAGTGTGTTTGCTGAACCGTGAAGATCTCTTGGTCCCCGGTTCAATTCCTATCGCTGCTTTCCTTGTGTTTCAGCTAGACGGCTGAAACGCAAGTTTCTAAAACTTGCCGTCTTTCAGATGAGATGTTAAAGCCGTTGGTTCCATGTCTAAAATGGCTTATGTGCACTTTAAAGAATGCAGTACATGCTTCAGAAAAGAGTAGGGGATTGTTTGTTGGTGTACTGCCAAATTCAGAAGGACTGCACTGGAAACAAGTCTTAGGACTTTCATGGGTTCTTTGAAAAGTGTGTATCTTACAGAAGAAATCCAACCCAACCAGTTCTATATGTTATGTTATTTTCTGCCAGTTACACAATCAAGAAAAAAAAATCAAAATAAAACTTGTGATTATTCATATTATTTTTTGTAGACTGTCATCTCTTTATAATTTTTTTTGAAAATCCTGAATTTGTTTATTTATTTTATTTTACATTGTAGTTTTTTCTAAGTTTAAGTCTACATTTGAGTCGGTTGAATAATATTTATTACTGTATATTTTAAATTAATTTTAGGCTTTTCATTGATTTTTTTGTAAGTTTATATATTTTAATATTTCAATCCTGTAGTTGGTGTATGTACTGCTGGATGTGCAATAAATAAATAAATAAATTTAAGACATTCTACCCTTTTTAATATCAGGAAGAAATAAAATTTACTTTTATTATTTCTAGACTTGGTCATGGTATTGGAAGGTCAGGTGACATCACGGCAGTGCAACCCAAAGCAGCCGGATCAAGTATTCTGATGAAGTTAACAAATTCAATGATGCTAGATGTACTCAGAATATCAGGTGTGTATTATGCAGCCACTACAACCAAAGATAATAAATAGAAGAAGAAAGAACAGTTCGCAATATAGTGGAATTATCCATGAGGGAGTCCAAGAGAGCAGTTTTCCACAATCCGAGCAGTGGCGCTATACCTTTTTGGTGGGATAACTCTCTGGTTCGTTTGTTTCATTAGTTTCTCCACTCAATCAAATAATTTTTGTGTCTATGCCCCCTCGGAGGCAAAGACACTATTTTATTATCTGGCAATTAAAGATGGAGGGAAGGGTAAATCCGGTGGAGGTGCATGATGGGTCATGTGTCGTCTTAAGTACCTTATTACTGTACAAGTCACAAAAAATGTACACCACAAATTTTCAGATAACTGAATGCCATGTGGATACTTTATTAATAAACATAATACAGGCAGTATAGGGCACAGATGCACGCTCCTGCTGGGAGGCTATTTTCTTCTGTTCTCGAGAGAATAGTTTATTACCTGAGTTGGTTACCTGGATATTATTTCTGTTTAATTTTTATGAGCTTACCCCGATTACACAAATGTCAGTAAATTATACTGAATACAGGATATTCTAGCACTGTGATTATTATTTATCTATTTGTTTACAGTCCTATGCAGCAAACCACATTTAATAGTATTTACCAACATTTTCGTATAAATTTATGATTCTAAACTATTTTCAATTCTTTGCCAGGAATCAGAAGTACAACTACCTGTTTCATTGTTCCCACGGCAACTGGAATGGCATTAGTTCTGTGCTTGCTAGCATTGAGGCAACAGCGCCCCCAGGGGAAATATGTTATATGGCCACGTATTGATCAGAAGTCATGCTTTAAAGCTATAATCACTGCCGGTTATCAACCAGTAGTAATCGAGAACATCTTAGAGGGAGATGAACTTAGAACCAATATACCAGAAATTGAGAAAAAAATAGATGAACTTGGGGCTCAGAATATTGCCTGTGTTTATTCAACAACAACCTGTTTTGCTCCAAGAGTTCCAGATAAATTGGAGGAGATTGCAGGCATTTGTAAGAAGAACAGTGTTCCGCACATTATCAATAATGCCTATGGTGTTCAGCTTTCAAAGTGCACACACTTAATTGAGCAAGCTGCAAGGACTGGTAGAGTTGATGCTTATGTACAAAGTTCAGACAAGAATTTTCTTGTCCCTGTTGGGGGTGCTGTTATTGCTGGTTTTGATGAGGGGTTCATCAATAAAGTTGCACAAACTTATCCTGGTCGTGCTTCAGGCACCCCCACGATTGATCTGTTCATTACATTGCTGTCTCTTGGGGTCAAAGGTTATAAAGGACTTTTAGCTGAGAGGAAAAACTTATTTGGTTACCTAGCAACAGAATTATCAAAGGTTGCAGAAGCTAATGGTGAACGGGTGCTATCAACTCCACACAACCCAATATCCATGGCGATGTCACTTAGCAACCTAGAAACACAATCTGATAAACCAATCACACATTTCGGTTCCATGCTGTTCAAACGAAATGTTTCTGGAACAAGGTAACTGCAAAACACATTTTTTTAAAATAGTAATCATGTTTTGAGAAAGCTTGGCATTTAATTTTGTAAATAATGTTAAGATCAAATCTCAATCAAATTTCAATGTAAAATAATGTTTCTGCACAAAAGCACACCTGCACCTCTGCTCTCAGCAAACACTATAGTGAATCTTGCCTAAATGTGGACTACATTTTCTTATCTTTGTCATCATCAGTGTGCTCAATATATTACTCACAAAACCTTTACTCAACCAGGTATAAATTAGATTACTAGGGCTTTCCTTTAACAACTGCATGATGTATTTTCTTTCTCCTACTAGCACCTGCACTGTCTCACAACTGTACATAAGAGAGGATGCCACTGACCTTAAACTTCTCACATTCCAGTGGCGGATCCAGGAATTTAGGGGGCCCAGGGAGAGACCTTCACAGAAGGGCCTAGACCACCGTAGCACCACCATGGTTGGGGCTGATGTAACAAAATTTATGAGTATGGCACTCTACGACTTAAATTTGAATATAATTTCCTCCTCCTATCTCCCCCCCCCCCTCTTTGAATCTGCCACTGCATTTGCTAATAATGGTCTATACTTCTTACAGAGTTGTTTCAAAGGGTACCAGTAAAGAAATTGGTGGGATCACCTTCATGAATTATGGCTCTCATTCAGACAACTACCCCTACACATACATCACCGCTGCAGCTGCTATCGGAATGACTTGCCAGGATGTTGACCTATTCATTAAGCGCCTGCAAAAGGTTATTGCAAAGTGGAAAAATGATGGAAAAGTTAATGAAGTTGGAAATTCAGTTGAATAAAACTACAGGTGTCCCTCGCCAGTTAAAGACCACTTTTGGGACTAGGGTTTCCATGGTCATTACCAGCTTTGGTCCCAATTAGAATAACAAAGATAAATGAAATTTGTTAATCTGGGACCACAGAAAAGTGGTCTTCAATTGGTTTTGTGCACATACTTCAGTAAGAGTACTGCAGTATCTCTCAAAATATTCTAGCATGACAGCTGAAGATGATTATTTTATCAAGTATCAATGAATACTTATACAAGACAAACTACGTTTCTTTCAATAGGGTTTTTAATATAATTAACGGACATACCACTTTTAATTAAAAAACAGCACCAAAATGTGTTGTATTATCTCATTATACTGGTAATGTAATATTAAATTACTGTATTATTATTATTATTATTATTATTATTCACATCATTATTCTACTCTTTTGTAGTTAATAAATAACATGAATGTAAAGCAGGCAACACCTTTAAGTCTATTAATTACTGAGTAGCACAGATACTCTAAGCACTAGAGGTTGTGACTATACATGCGATATAGACCTACCACTATACATTATTTTGATAAGAGATGGAATCTCTCTAGGCCTACGAATAAAACCATGTGTTGCTGTTTCATAAAAATATGTTGCATTATGGTTTGTTTATTGTTATAGTTTATTGTTATAGTCTTTTTACTTATGGTTGCTCTAAAAAGGGCCGTTTGTTTTGAATATTTTTGGGGTTTTTGATGACGTCATCGTCGATACGAGGCGTACGTAAAACCGAGGTTATACGCCCATATTTTGTTGTAATATGACTTCATCATGCCCATACATGGGCACACAGTCTACATAAATTTGTCGGTGTGCACAGAGGCTTATGTACACTATACACCTGATAATCATCATTACCGCCATAACTGTACAGTATACTGTATCTCAGTAGTTTGATATTAAAGTTGACCACTACCCCTTTGCACTTGAACGTATGAGATGAGCAATGGTTTGCAATGTTTCCTGATTCTTGGTTGTTGTAGTATTACTTTTTAAGAAGGACTTCAAATTTTGCTCAATGTCACTTGACCAAAAACGAACACCTGCAAATGAAAAATATAAAATTAACCAAACATTAACTAATTTAGATTTTCTACAGAAACAGTTGGATGGGGTCCAATTTGTAATTACTAATATTTAAAAAAAAATAAAATGTAATATTTGCAATTTGTAGAATTAAGCAAACCCTCTTACACAAGGAAATGTTACCCTGGACGTTGACCATGAGTAGTTTATGTTTACATTGATACATACTACAAGGGATCTTAGCAGGGCAACAGGGGTTGTATGGACCAGAACCCTTACTTATTTTGGAAGATACACTGGGTTCTTTAAAGTGCACATGGGACAATTTTGTACCCTAAATAGGCCTATGGTATATAGTCCATATCTGAAAAGACCACCACCAGAACCATGGTGAATGTGATTCTCGAACCAGCGACAATATTATACTATGGCTATAGGTTACGGCGCCCCCGCCTTAACTGCTCGGCCATTTGACTCGTAATATGTTTTACTCCTGTAAAATACTGGTTATGGCAAGTTTAGCCATTAGTACCATGTACCTGTGAGCAAATGCCACCTGGACGGTTTAAACACTAAGGCTTAGCTGAAATTTTCTACTATGCGACTTCTGGTGGAATTAATTAGTTAAACTTGTATAACAGTGCAGTAAAGTGTTAAGTCCAAGAACAAAATACAAGTTCTCATCCTTGGATGGAAGTCAATGCATAGCCAACATGCCTCCAGACTTGAAGTAATGCACTTACCTTTCATGGCACCTGCAAGGTCCTCTACATCATTTACATCAAGAACTCCAGAGGGTGCTCTCACTACAGTTCCTTCAATCCTTCCTTGATAGGTGTGAATTAAAACAGACAATTCACCTTGTGTTCTTTCAACACTGAAGCGAGGTGACTTGCCAAATACCCACTTCCACATCTAATAATAATAATAATACAAATTTAGTAGTGCATCAATTCCTAAGAAAGGATCAAAGGCGCAGTGTACGTTAGAGCTAGATGTTAAAGAAATGAGTTTTCAGAGAAGATTTAAATGCAGAGATAGGAGGTAGATTGTTCCAGAGAAGGTGGTATTACCCAGCAAACACAAAACATTCTTATAACGTTCGTGAACGTTGTGGTGTATGTCATGTAATAATGTTCACACAACGTTATGAAATTAGGTTATAAGTCCGTAAATGTGGTTCTACAAAATAACGTTTTATCACCAAACTGTAACGTTATTGTTAGCTGGGTTATATGATGATGAGAGGAGGTTTTAGGAGGAGGAACGAAGTTGACAAGGAAGAGGTTCAGCAAGGTATGGGGGAAGCCTAAATGGATTGCTTTGAAAGTTAATTAAAAAGTATTTTAAACATAATGCTTAAAAATGTTTTGAACATAATAGAAGCGGTTTGGCGCAGCGGGAATGGTTTGGTTTCCCAACCTCGAGGTCGGGGTTTCAATCCCTTGATGTGCATTTCGCTTGTGTCCTTGAGCAAGACACTTTATCTGCATATTGCTTCTCTCCACCCAGGAGTATAAATGGGTACCTGTTGGGGTTGCCTGCTCCTGCGCTGATTACCAGCAGCAACACTTAGCATGTGGACCCAATGACCAGGGAAAGGAACTGCGCTTTATAACCGCAAGGAAGAGGTGCATTATAAATGCCCGTACCAGTACCAGTATAATGCTATTGTTGACAGGAAGCCAAGGAGAGTAGAAATTACTGGGGTAATGTGACTGTGTCTCAGAGTCAAAGTACAGACACAGGCACCATATTTACAGATATAATTAACATAAAATTATTGAGTACTGTATTAAATTTGTCTGATCATTTTAGGTGTAGCAAAATAAATATTACTGAAAATCTCTAAAGAGTGTTCCACATGACTTAAAATTGAAAGCCCATAGTATAGGATGGAATAGTCAAAAACAAGGTTCAGTCAAGTATGTTCCAGCAAATAATTATTCAGTGGTCTAGACGTGCTGGAGAATGACAGAGTGACCAGGGGCGGATTTGTGGGGGGGGGGGAGGGCGACTCGGCCCCGGCCCCCCTTTTGAGAGGTTAAAAAAAAGGAGAAAAAAAGAAAGAAAGAAAAAAGAAAAAACGATAACCCAGAACGCCTCAAATGTTATTTTTGTGTTCTAAAACACAGAAATTTCAGTCTCCCCTTTTGGACATCTCTGGATCCGCCCCTGGTGACACTGGTTCCTCTCTAGTTTGTTGGCTTCCTTTACTTAGTTCCTCCTGTTAGTTTTCCCTGCCAATGAATGTTGACCTCAATTTTACCTTTAGTTTTTCCTTCATATCTGTAATACCTGGCCAGGTTTTTTCATCTGTGGGGTCCACTGTATATATCTATGAATAATATAATTATAAGAATAAGATAGTCTACTAATATGCAGAAAATACATATATTTTTTTTTGGTTTTTCTTCTCTTCTGGGGGTAAACTGGGGGGAGGCAAGAACATTTTCTGGGGGAGGGGGGAAATTCCCCCATATAATTTCCATTTAGCGTTCGACGATTTTTACAACTAGACATAGAATCCTGGCATGTACTTGTATAAGGGGTTGGGGCCCTTACAGATCGGGGCTCCTGGAGGTTGGAGGCCCAGGTTCAATGTAGTTACACCACTGTTTCCATTAAGCTGCCAAATTTTATGTGACAATTGTTTGTGTAATGCGCCCATATATTGGCATGAAGACGTCGTATTACAGTGTGGACAAAGCTTGTACCTTTGGTTCTTCTTGTGGCTGATGGATGGAATAATACTCCCTCGCAAGAGATGATATCACATCGTCATAGTTAACGCTAGAATCAACATCACAAAGATTACGAACAGATGAACGAATGCTTTCTGTTGCCTTGCTGTCTAAACCAATCTACAAAGATTATAACAACTTTTTAAGTCAAAAATCAATCATGATTAGTGTGATTTTCTGTCCAAACACAAAATGCGAGGCACATGTTTGTGTGCAGAAAACCTTAGAAAATACAAAAATATTTGTTTAGTTATAGAGTATATACAGTAACAGTAATACAAAGGCTTACATTTTCTATGAGAATATTTATATACTGTAGTAGGTGCACAACAGTACATGCTGTAGTTATTTCCTTCAATTAGGCACTTTGAGCGAGCGGTTTAAGTAAAGAGAGTTGGTAACCATGGAACATATCCAAAAATAGGATACCAAATTAATTTGAGAATATGCCACACACTGAGTGCGTTCTGGTTCATGGAAAAGCAAGACACTTTTTCTTTTCATTCTTCACTCTATTTTTATGATGCCTTCTGTCTCACATACACAACAAACACTCTTTATTGCATGTCCCAGGTGTACAGAATTATTGCAAGCAACTGCTGCTGATGAAAGACTGTGACATTTAACAGGATCCATCGACAAGTTTGATATGAGAGCATGTGAAAAACTCTGAAAAGATTGATCCAAGCAATAATTTACATACAGATAGTATTCAACTGAAGTGATCATTGAGGCATTGGATTTGGATTGGATTTATTCACTGTAGACACCAAGGATGACCCACTAAAGTCTGAAGAAGACTTATTTCCAGTGGGGTCCTTCTGGTGGTGAGTAGCCATTACACTAGGGGTCAATTCCCTCCTCTTTTCCACTGCATTCTTTAACGTCCACATGAGCCATATAATGTACACAGGACCAACAGCTTACGTCGGAAGGACTGTGCGCTATCGTAACTTGCATTTCTGCCCTCCAGCTAAAATACAGAGAGTAGCGATGGGAATTGAACCGATGGGAAAAGTCCACGGTTCATCGCACCCACAGTGACTACCACCAGTTTAGCCGAGGGAAGCTGCTTTACTAACAATAGTATTCAGCCCATATGTCATATAAAATCAGAAAAGACCACCAATATCTTATTTGTACAGTAACCCATGTTAAATCATGCATATCTACCAATTACAATTTAGATTAAAAAATCTTAAGCTTATTGAAGGTGGCAGCATACAAGAAGAATTAATTAATAATGTACAATAATTAATATTTTAAATAAAAGAGCAGGAAATACTATTAGACTCACCATGTCTACATGCAAGGCTTCCCTGAGTCTTTGTAGATTAACAGACATCATCAGTGTAAAATGATGATATGCTACGGAATGACCAAGTTTGGCAGAAGTTCCTGAGATGTTATCAGTGTTAAAGTTTACTGCACAATAGAAATTATTTATTCAGTTACAAACACTGTCCTCTTTTGCCACTGTAATAGTAAATTGTTGTATCTATAACCTATACATTGGTTCAAAAAGCCTTTGTTCATCCTTCCTACAATAGTTCATCATTAAAATGCATTAATCACTCATTTCATCTTTCACCTTCTTTAATTTTCTTTGTCATCATACTTGAGCCCGGATTGATACAGTATTTATGTTTAGAATTTCATTCATCAATAGACATATGGTTTCGTTTTTGTAATGACAAGGCCCATTTGTTGAGATTTACTGCATTCAGTACACTCACCTGACCTGAAGAAATATGTTGTGTGTACAAAAGTTTGAGTCTCACTAAATACATATTTAAAAAGTTTTACAATATGTCATTAAAGTCATTAGGCCGACCAGCCCTCCTTAAACTAACGTTAGAATACCGCACTTTCGGCGGTAAAGTACAATTAAAACCTCATAAAAAAGGCAACTAATCTGTTTACCTATAACTGAATCCAAGTACACCAGTACAAACACTCAGTACTTATCCTTGATAATGTGTTAATCCAATTAATATAGTGAGATAACGTAACGTTAGTTTATTGAGGGCGGGCTGAGCTAATAGTGCTAGCATGCATGTCATTTTAAAGCATATATTCTCTTAGCACATAACCAAATGAAGGATATTTTGTAAAAGTTATCAAGCAGCAAATCATCTCGATTAGAAATTGAAACCTGGATGCTCGGCCATCTTGCTCTAAGCGCCGCCACCATCAGCTCCAAGTTATGTCGACGATTATATTGACTTCTATCAGTAAAGAACGTACAATTTAAGTTTCCAAGGTCCTGACAGGAAAAAGTATTTTAATGTTTGAATTTAACAATTGAATGTTGATATTAAGAAAAGTATCAATTTAGGAAGAGGAGGAAGGACTCCCGTTCATGGAAGGAACTAATCATTTCCTTGGGAAACACTGCTATAAAAAAGCAATCTTACAATCTGTAAATGCCATTTTTTATGCATGTAAATGTGTCTATTCTTAAAATTAGACTACCTCAGCTCCACTAGTTTTAGAGTGTTGATCCTGTCTGGGAACTTGGACCTGGGAACCTCTAGCAAACCCCTGGCAAAAATGGACAGAGAAGTCCAAGGCCAGAGAGCTCCCATTAAGTAAGAATAGAACCAGCTTCACTTACATGATAAACAGTGCCTCCACCACTCCGTCGCCTTGCCAATTGTATATCGTTGTCAACTAATTTTTGAATATTGCACTCACTCCATGGATTCTGGTGTCGACCAATCACAACAGATGGTTTATTTCTCCATAGAAACAGAATATTTGTGTGTGTAAGGCACAAATTATCATGTACCCTAAAAAGATAGAAAGTTGAATAGGTCAAAATTGATTTACAAAGCCTTTCTTTAACATGAAAATAAAAAAAATATTATTTGGTGGTCTTATTATTATTATTATTATTATTATTATTATTATTATTATTACCAGTGGCGGATCGTCAAGCTAGGCAAGGTAAGCTCTACATACACAAGCTAAAACCAGGGAGTTGTTTATATTAATAATAACAACTTCCTGTTAAAACTCAAAAGAAACATTTCATTGTGCAAAATAGTGAAGAAGGTAAACTCATATATTGAAACCAATAATATATATACGTACTTGCGACGTTTCGATCTACTACCAGTATAACTTCATCAGGCAATGTCGGGTGCTGGTGCAAGTTGTTTTGTGAGGCATTACTAGGTCTTATGTAACACCATCCGCTCTCCAGACCATCAGAGTGGTTACTGGGGGGGGGCAGCTTTTCAGTAACATCACAAAACAACTAGCACCAGCACCCATCAGTGGCTGGTGAAGTTCTAAAGTAGATCGAAACATCGCAAGTATGTATATATTATTTGTTTCAATATATGAATTTACCTTGTTCATTTTTCAAGTTGATTGTTACACTTCGTTGGAATGTCTACGTTTAATATAAAATTATATTTTCAATACCACCTAGCTGTGAGTCAAGAGAATAGCAAATTAATACTAGTTTAGAAGCACTGCTTCCAAGAGTTTGTGTGCATGCTAATCTTCTCACAACTTCTCTACAGTAATATTGCTAGCCTAATTGGGCCTCCACTGCTGAATGGGTAATTTGTAATGACAATGTATTGCTTGACATTCTAAAATCTAAATGATTTTAAGTTAAAATAAATCTGCATCCAGACAGCAAGTACAGAAGAAACTTGTATACATTAAATTGTACCTTGGGTGGAGGGTCATATGATATCTGATGCAATCAGAAATGCTGATTAATTCAAAAGACCAATTAGTGTCACCAAACGCTGTTGGCGATTAAATGTAGTGATTTTATGGCAACCAGGCCGGCTATACTCGGCCCGAATAGTCCCCCAGAGACTGATGTTTAAGTGATGCGGAAAGTAGGAGTAACCAGTATTTTGGAATCCCATTTAACTATTAAAAATAAACCCCAAAAGTTGGAAATCAACTAATTTTAGTAAAAAAGGATAATACTACCTTATCAGACACTCATGAATTATCAATCAGTTCAAAACTTATCAATAGTACCTTTCACAAGGAATATACATGTACAAAACCTAGGTCAATTGCAAGGTATAAAAGAAATACAAAAAAAAAAAGACATAATAAAAACATACATTTAGAGAAACTTTGTGATACAATTTACGATCCTTGAAAAGATTAACAGTCGATGTAGGTTCATTGAAACTCCAAATAATGTATTAAAGATTGCAAAGACAAAACTTCACTTTTCAAAATCTTAAATAATGAACTTACCAGTCTTCAAATGCTAGATTTGAAAAAACGTCATTTGATCTTGATAAATATACCAGACCCTGAAATGAAATAATAAGTAATTAGCAGAGCTCCGCATAGTACACTATAGGAAAATTATTATACAAAGGTTAGATTTAATGCTTGAAAAATTTTTTGAATGCATTAAATCTAACCCAAGTATAATAATTTTCCATTTAGTGTACGATGCATGCTCTACTAATTGCTTTATAAGTCAATTGCCGTCATTTAATTTTAGTTTTTTATAACCAACTGTTGTAGCAGTCATCGGTTGCTAGTGGTATGATCAGTATACGTGTGCGTATTTACATTTAGCTGTGCGTATGCTGATTTTTGCTCCAGTACGCGTTTAATGGTTTAATTAACTACACATCAGCAGTACAGTACGGATACGATGAATAACTATTGTGTTAGAAAGAACTTGTTCGTAATGCTATTTTGATAGACTTTCGTCAAAGAAATAAACATTTCAGCATTCGAGAGAGAATACAGTCACTGACGTCCTTTTGGGTCAGTGTATGCAGACAGGTAAAACCATGCGATGATTTCATAATTAGGCTAGGCTACGGCCTGTAGTAGTTGGAGGCGGCTCGGGCGGCCTCCTGCCTGGCGGTAGGCCTACATCTAAATTTGTTCCTTGAGTCTTTAAAATAGGTCTAGAATATTCCTATTGTTCAGTCTGTAGTGTTTATGAGGGTCCATTGATTCTATGAATTCCTTAATTATTCATACTTAATAATTAATTTGCAGTAACTTTCTTCGGGTTCTAATTAAGCTTGTTTTACGAAAGTAATTTTCAATACAATTCAATTTTTATCACGGTGCGCAACTTATTCGCTGTGACAAAATAATGAGGAAATTTTTTTGCACACGAACCTAAAAAAAAACAAGCCAAGTGTCCACTAATAGAAAAATTAGTAGACGCTGGGGAATAGGCAAATAACATTGGAAGTTACAGTGATGACGTCACGATTGACTTATAATACTGATTAAGTATCTTTTACATATATTGTGGCTTGGTAGTTAAGAGCACTTGAAATTGCACACTGATATGTCACTGTAAAAAAATCAAAGGCAAGTTATTGTCTTTTGATAAATATTTTACTACACTTTTTGAAATTGAAACAATAAGACAAATTTATTTATACAGTACAAATTATTAATTTGTGGCAATTTAATCATTTAATTAATGCAATGAAAAAGCATAAATATGAAACTGAATTACCTGAGGAATCTTTGACTGTCTATGTACATTTCTGATGTTTGTAAATGTGCAGTTTGGCGGTGATAGCAAATTTTGTTTAAGTTGATTCAAAATGCAGTCTTTTTTCAAACTATGAAATAGCTGGAACAAACCATTAACTTGTGAAGCCTGCTTCCACAACGTAACATGTTGGACCATTCTCAAGTCTGTTTGAAGTACCGTAATATAACCTGAAAATTTAGATAATTCCTCTGAATTTTAAATTAATATTTTTGTTGTTAAGCTATTGTGGTGTTGGTACACGTTGGTATGCTAATAGCAAAGGGAGAATGGTATCAGCAGGAATTCAAAGTATCCAGGAAGGTAAGGGGGGGGGGGGGGGGGGGCCGCACTCACGCAAGCGAAAATCTCCGATCACAAATTCATAATATCTGCATACATTAAAATTTTACTACTTCATTCAATTCTCTCACAGGAATCAGTGCCGATGGGTATCCCCATGTGCAGCAAAATAAAATTAACGTTAACAAAACTAATTTAACCAAATCTGCCGGATGAGATTTTTTTCCAACTTAGGACCCCCGAGTTAGGCTGTGTTTAATACACAGTAGGGCTGTAGGCCTCGGGCTAGCATAGCAGGCCCAGGCTAGATCCTTTCGAATAGCCTAGCCTAGACCCTAGAAGTAGTAATTCTAAAGGGGCCTAGGGCCTAGGCTATGCCTAGTACTACTACTAGGCCTACTAGGCCTATAACCTAGCTAGGCCTAGGCCTAGGTCTAGGTCGGTGGTCAGGGTATTTACAGGCTGAAACATGCAATCACAACCACTAGGCTAGGCCTATACCTACTCTGACTTCAGTTACAAGGATTACTTTTAATAACATAAAAAAAACTGGGAAGCCTAGGGCCTACAGTAGGTTAAGTTTAAAGATACTAAAAGTTTTATAAATACCGCAAAAAATCACAACAATGCAAACCGCCCTCTTCGTCAATTCGTGATGAAGAAAATTCATAGAGCTATTAAAAAAAAAAAAATTATACTCTCGATCCTCGAAAATTAAAATCCGCTAAAAGTTCGGTTATAATAAAGGGAAATTGGTATTGGCCTACAGGTATATAATATTAAAAAGATAATTAAAAAAAATAAGTAAGTAAGTAAGTAATTATGTAAGTAAGTAAGTAAGTAAGTAAGTATGTAAGTAAGTAAGTAAGTAAGTAAGTAGGTAAGCAAGTAAGAAGCAAGTAATATGTAAAATAAATAAATAATATAACTAAAGTAAATAAATAATAATAATAATAATAATAATAGGCCTATTATTAATAATAATAATAATGATAATAATAATAATAATAATAATAATAATAATTATTATTATTATAAAAACAACAACAACAATAATAATAATGAAACAGTCTCTATAATCATGTTTGCTTTTTTTGAATGCATATATAGTAGATCAAGGCCTATCTCGGGTTAGCTAGTTCTGTTAAATGATTATAATCATCAAGCGCATCATCAAGCGCATCATAGATGATCTACAATCCGTCCTACATGATGAAGCCCTCAATGATATTTTTAAGGACAAACCTTTCATTGCCTTTAAACAGCCCCCTAATCTGAAACAACATTTAGTTAAAAGTAAACTTCCCACTAACAGCGACAATGGCACATTCTCTTGCAATACTAGGACATGCAAACTTTGTCCACATATCAAATCAAGTAACATTGTCAAAGGACCTAACAATAATCATTTCAACATAAAAGGCACTTATAACTGCATGTCATCCAACCTTATATATGCTATATCGTGCAATATTTGCCCTAATGCTCTCTACATCGGACAAACTGGACAAACACTAAGACAACGGATTAATGGTCATAAACATGACATCAAACACAAACTCACCCAAAAACCTGTAGCTAATCATTTTGCATCTTCTGGCCACTCAATTAAGAATATGAAAGTGCAAGTAGTTAAGAAAGAATTTTTCAAAAATAGTTTAGAACGAGAAAAGCTGAACAGAAAATAATTACACAATTAGACTGTATAGAACTAGGCCTTAACATTGATCGAGGATTCCTCGCACATTACCGTCAATAATTATTTCTCATCATTGTATGTATATTTTTATTTTTCTATAGCTGCCTTATTATTACCTATATTTTTGTCTCATAGTTACCTTACTGTATTTACTGCCTATTTACTGTTTTTATCATTGACTTTGATATAGACATATTTTGTATGCTATTTCCCACAGTTTCTTATCATTGATCTTTTGTTCTTTTAATACTGTTTATTTAGATTGCTTATTTCGGCAGACTTGTACTTGCTTTGTACACCATTCTTTGTTATTTTAGGACCGCCCCCATTATTTCAGTTGTATATTATAGTTGTTTCTTATCCCATTTGTACAGTCTCCTGATGAAGTCCACTGTGTGGACGAAAGCTAGAGAATAAATTATATATTGTTATCTCAAAAGTGCTGCTGTTTCTTACTTTATACTTTCTATACTGTACAGAATAACGCGGCTATACTTTTTATTCATCTAAAGTATATTAACGCAAATTTTGTTGCTAAACTGACCAATCGGCCATATTTGTTTTGGTCCAATGCACAAGTTAACGCTGATTAACGCATTCTGGTTAGGTTAATTTTCGTTGTCAACGAAGTCTATTTTACAAAACCGTCGAATGAAAATAATACTCAACGAAAATTCGTACTCAACGAAATGAACCAGTCGAATAAGCCATATAAGTTTTATTAAATGTCTCCCTCTATTGACGCAAAAGTTCGTTGGGGGCCAGGGCGGAAGAAAGAAAAAAGGTCGTTCTCCTGTTCGAGATTCCACGTGCGCGTTATAGTGGTACTTTTTATCATTACTAATTAGGGCAGGGATTTTAATCGATTTTAGCTAAAAAAGTTTAATGACAATTTTTAGCTTCTAAAATAAACAGGTAGTTGTTTGCGTGCCTAGGCAGGCATCTAGTAGGCCTATTTATGCGGCCTCCTAGTTAATAATTTATATAGGCCTACCTAGGCGGGCCTATCCTATCCTACTGATAGGAAGAACTGGCTATGCCTCTGGCTCTATCTAGCCTAGCCTAGGCAGCTAGAGTAGGCCTAGCCTTAGCATAGACTATTTTGGCGGTGTCTGATCAGGTGCTGTTGCTATTTCTACTTTCATCAATATATCAATTCGAGCGGATACAAATAAATTCGAGCGGATACAAATTCGAGCGAATGCTATTTCGAACGAATTCAAGCGGATTTTGCTTCAAGCGGATGCCTTTTCGAGCGGAAAAAGATCCACTTTTGCGAACAACGGGCTCTACGAGTTAATGTACAAATCTCCCGGAATTACTTCAAAATTTCTTATTTGAAGCTAACAATTTGATAGTTTGTTGCTCACTTCGGATTCAAATTTATTTGTGCCAGGATTTTTAAAAGGGGGAGCCGTTATGCACGGAACGAAGTACCGAGCTACGGCTGGGGGGCGATGACCCCGGTGAAGTCCAGGGGGAGCTAAGCCCCCTCTGAGGTAGGGCCCTCTGAACGTTTAAGGATGCAGTTTTGAGAGGATAAAGTGAAAATTGCAATAGACACATCATAAATAATATTAGTAGGCCTAAGCCTAACAATAAAATGACTCCATGTTTAATGTCATACTCAACCAAGGAAGGGCGCATACTGCTTTGAAAGGTGGGGATGGGGAGACATTTTGTGAGTCCACACCCACCTCAGACCAACCATGATGGTTGGGCTGAGGTGCGAAAATTTGAGGAAATTGTACCTCTGGATGGCCAGAAATAACACTTTATAGTAATTCTTCAGCATCACATCACCATTATATATAAGCCTAAAAAAAAAAAAAGTGCCAGCAAATTTCTCATGATATTTTATCAGGGATTTTCGGCAACCATAGAGATCTTACTAATGTGTGATATGCCGGGAAAATAAAGATTAAATATATTTGTCTTTGATGCACGTAGGCTACTGTACATAAATTCAAAGCCATGATTTCACAACCTCAGCCCCACCATGGTTGTGGCTAGGGTGAGAAAAGTTGAGGAATAATAGGCCTACCTCTAGATGACCGGAAGTGACACTTTTATAGTAAAATTCATCATCATCATCACATCACCATTTATATGCCATATAACATGATCATATTATCAGGGATTTTCGACAACCATAGAGATCTAATTAATATCCAGGACAATTAGGCCTGATACTAAGCTTTAACTACTATAATTATTATGATCCACAAATTTCTTTTTTGCCTTTAGCACAATTATTAATTTTATTAATATTATGTATTATCATAATCAACCATCATCATTATTATTACTACTTCTAGCTATAGTAGTAGATTAGTAGAAGCGGTTGGCGCATCGGTTGTGGCTTGGACTCCTAACCTCGAGGTCGGAGGTTCGAAATTTTCGCTGTGCAAATCGCCTTGGGCAAGGCACTTTATCTACGGTTGCCTCTCTCCACCTAGGAGTATAAGTGGGTACCTGGTAGGTTCCAACACAACTGCGCTGATTACTAGCTGCAATATTATGGAATAATAATATAATTTCATTTAATAATTTAATTTGGTGTTCAATGTGTTCCATATGTGTTTGATCCAATGACCGGGGTAGTAATGTGAAGCGCTTAGAGGCTTTGTTAAGGCATTAAGCGCTATATAAGAATGACATATTATTATTGTTATTGTTGTTATTATTATTATTAAACAAAACTTCAATGCTTGCAAAAGGGTAAAAACCAAACTGAACCATACAATATCACATTCTGTAAAAAACGTGGCCTGGGATTTATGAATTTAGGACGAATTTAAGTTTCATAAATCCGCCCTTGAGTGGTTGCCGTTATAAACCCGAACATTTTAATTTTTGCATTATCGTGTATATTGACAAAATTATTAATCTAACAAATATTCCACTGGGTTACTATCAGGTTAGCGGATGACTTTCATTGATAGAAGTTTATGGTGGGTTCCTATCAAAGTATTGGTCACAAACCTATTAGTAGAATGAGTCAATTAGAAATTTTACAGCATTTAAATCAACTCTGACTATGTGTATAACGTGTGCTGATGCACATTTACAAATTTTAGAAGTATTTATTTGAGTGATCGCAGGAAAAAATTTGTATTTGTTAGCAAGAACAAGATTTAAAATTCTAACACTGTTTACAAAAGGGGGGGGGGGGGGGGGGGGGGGGCCCGCGGCTCCTACAGCTCCCCCTGGATACGTCCCTGATTATTACTGTACTTATCTGCTAGAAAGTGGAAAAGAATATTACAGTTTTGTTCCGACTGTTTTTTTTTTAGAACCCTGGTATTAAACCCCTGGCGACCCCCAAATATTTTGGTCTGACCACCAATATTGCTAAAAAAGTCAATCATTCTCCTGGCCTATCTGGAGGAGGTACTGATTTAATCTTGTTGAGTTTATTGAACGTTCCTCTTCATGCTGCATATTGTTGAGGCTCCTTTAAGTCAGCACTACTTTTAGGGTCATAATCGTTAAATAAAGTTGAATTAAAATAGATGAACAAAGGATTAAAGTGGGTGGGAGGGTGTGGGGAGTTGATATGATGCGATAACATTGGTGGCAACACCGTCGAAGGGAGACCAGGCTTAGGACCATGTCCTTGTTTTAAAGAAACTGCTTTAAAAACATATTTTTATAGTCTGAAAGTATAACTATAGGTATCTCGTGTTTAAAAATTTGCTCACTTCAGCCCAAACATGGTGAGGCTGAGGTAAATGTCCGGGCCATTTTTAGGGGGGGTGGGGGTATTGGGCTCCTTGTCGGGAGTTTCTGGCGCCGGCATTGTTTTTAAATACCGAGTAGGTCTACATGAGTGGATTTTTGTGATCGGAAAATTTCTATGGTAGGTTAGAACCTGGTGTGCAACTTTTTTTTTGTCATGCTACTACATTTCCTCAATTTTACAGTTGATTTTGATAAACCAAGGCTAATATAATAATAGGCCTATTAAACAAGACTTGTAGGCCTATAAAATAGAATTCGTGGTGCTAGTCAGCATGGGTCCCCACAAAAATCTTGGAAATCATTAAAAAAAAAACGGAGAAAAAAATAAAATTAAAAATCAATCAATCTAATAAATTTTCAAGCTCAAATTAATATGTCACAATTCAGTTAAAGTCTGCAAGTGCATGCAATTTGTGGCCATCTAGAGGTGATCTGGAGGCTGGGAAACTAAACCGACTATTAAACCAACCAGTAACTAAGCAATTATTGTAACTATAGTAACAAAATATGTCACCATTTTTCATATTATTTAGCATTTAAAAATAGTTAGGTTCAACACAAATTAACCATCACATGCATAAAAGACTTGGCCTTCAACCCAACGGCGTATCTAGGGGTCTTGAAATGTTGGTGCTGAGGGGGTGGGGGGCGCAGAGGTGAAGTGGGAGGGGCTCGATCAGGTGCTAATTCATAAAATAATTTGATTTTTAACTACTTGACCATGATTGTTTTGGGGGTGGGGCGACCAGGGAGAGCTAGTAATTTTTTGGGGGGATGGGGGCCACTGCTTTAATCTGCAGGGAAGTTGACGATCGAATACAACATAGACCAACAATTTGTCGACATTTTTAAAGGCAGGTTGTTCTATAGTGCAATTCTTAGAACTTTACATTTACTTTATCAAAGGGGTCTTAGATAGCGTCATTTCTCTCTCACGTCCATTTGATTTTTAAATGTTATTTATATGACAGTATTACTATAAATATTGTTTGATACTTTATATATCACTATTAAGGGGGTGGGGGGCGCAGAGGTGAAGTGGGAGGGGCTCGATCAGGTGCTAATTCATAAAATAATTTGATTTTTAACTACTTGACCATGATTGTTTTGGGGGTGGGGCGACCAGGGAGAGCTAGTAATTTTTTGGGGGGATGGGGGCCACTGCTTTAATCTACAGGGAAGTTGACGATCGAATACAACATAGACCAACAATTTGTCGACATTTTTAAAGGCAGGTTGTTCTATAGTGCAATTCTTAGAACTTTACATTTAATTTATCAAAGGGGTCTTAGATAGCGTCATTTCTCTCTCACGTCCATTTGATTTTTAAATGTTATTTATATGACAGTATTACTATAAATATTGTTTGATACTTTATATATCACTATTAAATATTACTATTACTCTATTTAGTGTTATTTTTTTCAACTGTTGGGGCTTATGTCTGTATTTTTGTTTTACTTTAAAATCATGGTATGACAAAAATGCTAATCATCATAGATTTTGAGTACAGTTGCTGACAGGGCTAACCAGAAACCACATCATTCTATAGTGACCGGTTATAGTATAAATGAGCTGATGAGACACCTATTATATTAATAGTATATTAAATGATATAAAATACTGTAATATAAAGTAGACCACACTATAAGTACCTTGACACTGAATTCCTCGCTCAAATAAATTGATGCTTTAATTAAACAATACATTTGCTATAACTACAACGATTTCACATATTCAAAATATAATTATATAAACTGTTTTTTCATTGGCCAAATTAAAAATACCATAGCCTACAGTATAGGCCTACTGGTTATAGCAACAAAACAAAGAAATATTCACTGCGGTTAATTTGTGCCAAGTTCTTGAAAATGTTTAAACTCACTAAACACCTGAAAAGTACCATTGATTACACGACAAACAGTACTGTAGTCTGATGAGTTAAAACAGAAATGTTTTTCCTTAAACTTAAGTTAGGAAATAGATCAAAACTACTTACACTAATGCCAAACATGCTTAAAGACAGGCTTAGGAGAAAGCTTTTTTGGTATGTTTCACCGGTACAACTGATTTTTATTTGACAAAATTGTTGGTACCAAAAAACGTTTCCTCAAAAGCCTGGTTCTAAATCATGAACTCTTACTTACAGTATAGCATTACTTTGTATTCGTTCAGGAAGACAACTATCATTAACATCGCATCATGTAAAGGCAAACATAATTAACAAGAACAAACTCAAGAACATTAAGCGGTGAGGTAACTTTCGGTCTATTGTTTTAAGTTAATAAATCATAATTAAAATATGAAATGTTTGTTTATCTATCTCCGTATCATGAAATATACGGTATTGTATATCATTATGATTTATTTTAATTGCAATGTATAATTATTTGTAGACAAATATGAAATATATTTATGTATTTGTGTGTGTATATTTTTTTCCCAGCACATGTGCCACATATCATACATGCCTACAATAGACTCATTCCAAACAAAATAACGAACGCTATATTATTTGACCTCTTCAAGACATTTTGGGACGGTGAGAATGGTTATAGCAATAAAATGGAGAAATAGTCACCACAATTTATTCTTGCTAAGTGCCATACAATAAAGTTGTTTTTGAAAATGTTTTTACTCAATATATACCTGAAAAGTACCATTTAAAAACTTGTAGTCTGATAATTAAAAAAAATAATGTTGTTAAAACTCTAGTTAGGAAATAGACCAAAACTACTAACACTAAAGCATTACATGCTTAAAAAATGAACTCTTGTATCTGTTCACTTTGTATCCATACACATCCATAAAACACACACCCACCCACCACACACAACGATATTATATATATATATATATATATATATAATATTGTTGTGTGTGGTGGGTGGGTGTGTGTTTTATGGATGTGTATGGATACAAATCGCAATGAGATGGGGGCACCCTATTAGAGTTGAAAAATAGTCTTATAGTTGTTACACACCGCCCTCTTTCTTCCCCACCCCTCATCTGACACTTCCTGTCCCATCACCAGTAGCAACACTGTCATTCTATCACATGTTGTTGCGGAGTCATAATCTTCATTATCATCTGAGAAAACTAATTTAAATCCATTTATACAGGTATGTCGTAACCCTTTATCCAATGTTTTACATCTTAAGACACCATTTTTCATATATTTTTATGTTTTAACTTCATGGGTGCTGTCTCTGGAATGCTGGACTATCTAGAGTACAGTAACCACAGATTTTATATTTAGATTTAACCTTCCCTCCATGATTTAACTTAGTCCATTTAATCATGATTTCTTTATGGTCGTTTAATGTATTTTAACATGAATAATGACAATATAATGGCAATAATGTTACTGTCATGTGAATGTATAATCGGTGCTTCACAGTGATGTTTTTGGTTTTATACTGATATGATTAGGAGTAAACGACTCTAAATAGGAGTTTTATATTTCTTTTGATACTAAATTGTTAACTTGTTTAATTGTATTCACATACAATTAAAAACCATGGAATTAGTTAATTGATTAAAGGAAACTAATCTCAGGCATTATATCATGTTATACACATGATTATGCCTGTTTGTTTAGTGAAGCATTCGCTGACCTTAAAGCTATTATTTCGTGTTCCTTAAAACTGGATTTATTATAAGCTTAATGTTGATAAAAAGCTTTAATACATTCGTTATTATTATCATTTTCAATGTTAAATATTGTAGAACATGTTTCTTATTAGAATTTAGATATAGGTCATATTTACCTTGACGTTTAATGGTACAGCTAATGTTGAAACTTTCACAAGCATTATCTTGGCAAATGATTAACAACTGTCAGAACAGAGGGTTATTGTATTGTAGTGTACTTGCGTTGCACTAAGATAAGTGATTAATTAGTCTGTATATTTAAGCTTTATGCACGATAGGTTTATTATTATTTAATACAGTTGATCATTGATTTAGAACATATCGCAAGATACCCTGTATTAACTGTTCAAGTACTCAACACGTTTTAGTATTTTAACATTAACATTTTTTAACGTGTCCGATTTATCATATTTGATACTTTAATTATGTTGCTTTAATAATTTGTTTTGATTCGATTACGATATGTTTAAACGTATCATCATATTGAGAACACTGTCATTCTATCACATGTTGTTGCCGAGTCATAATCTTCATATACCTGTATCATCTGAGAAAACTAATCAATAGTTTTCCCTTTAAATCCATTTATACAGATACAAGAATTAAAGTTTGCTATCAAAGTTTTACAAGTCAAGCGAAGTCTGTATTATTTTAGTGTGCAACAACGGATTTTTCAGTGGGATTGAGCACTGTTTCACAAAAAATTGAGATGAATAACCGTAATATATATATATATATATATATATATATATATATATATGTAATGTATATATATGTATATATGTAATGCTTGTCTCTACATATGAATGCAAGTTTTTATGAGATATTTTCGGCTTCATAAAAATTATCTTTTGACTTATTAAATTATTTTCTTTATTAAAAATACAAATCATTTGTACAAAAAGAGGCGTTGCCAATGTAATTTTGACTGCATTTGTAGAGTCTTTAATCAAATGTCGCTAAGCGTGCCGAACTTGTGACAATTATGAAAAGGAATTGGTCGATTGGAATTTACTATGCTGTACGTGTGACTATATTTTATATTTACATTTTTGTATACATGGCAGGTTATGTTTTTTCTGTTTTTGGCTTGTTAAGTTTACTACAAGCCCTCAACAAGTGACCAGTTGTGATGTCTTTGCGATCGTATCTGTCCCATAAGTTATACGTTCGCTGTCTTTGCCTAGATGATTTTCGCTGACGTCTTGTTAATCTTTCCAGACTTACCAATTTAACCTGTAAATTGACCAGCTTTGCCTCCTTATGAAGCAGATCGATTAGAATATAGAGGTTGGAATTAAGGCTTCCTCAGGTATTAATTCGGTTATGCCAGCCCTCTATGTCGTTGTTCTTGTTGCCATACCAAATACGTTCCAAGACGCAACTGGCCACAGGTCATTATATAACCATGTCTTCTCCATGTATCTAACTAGAGGGACAAGTGGAGAAGTTGCTTTACCGGCGATCTCCTGAAAGGTGGTGGTAATATATTCAGATGGCGAGAGCGGTAGTGCCATGAGCTCTCTAATATAAGTGTGCACTGCAGGTGAGTTTAGTGTATGCCCATTTGAGATCATTGTCTATGACATGCCTATACACAGCCTGAGTCCAATGAAACACACAACCATGCATGGAAATGCCGGGAAATACATCTTTAAAAGCACTCCACATACCAGACACCTGCCGAACTAAATATGAACGCTCTGGCAAGGTGGCAGGAAAGACGTCATCATTCGAAACAATGTGATCCAGTTCGGTATCGACGATTTCTGAAGCTGGAATGAATTTATTTTCATCTGCCTTGGTCAATTAACATTTGTAGTTACTCTAATTTTGAGTCTTTGCCTGGTTCAGTCGGATGATTGTGAGGTTGCCTTTGGTTGAAACTTTCACCGATCTGCGCCACTTTAGCGTGACGACATTGACCTTTTCGATGGACACTACGTGTCCGTGTTACTGTAGAAGAATTACATCTTTTTCTGGCTTTCTATTGTAGCTGTTGCCAGGATTATCTACTAGCAATGACCCACCACTTTTAGAAGCATTTCTGATGATTTTATAATGTATTTCACCGTCATATTCTGGCAATTATTTACTTGGCAGAGATACACTCTCCAACTGTTCCTCTTTGGCTTGGGTTGGTTTTTCGTCAGGCGACAGTATGTCAAAGTTTTCATACACACCTTGAATATCCTTTTTTCCTCCTGATACGTTGTCAAGGGGATTAGTTCTATTTTGGTCTTTAGAATGAAGAGATATGTTTGAAAATTCAGTGATACATTCAATCAATCAATTAGACCGTGGGTTGAGGCTCCAAAATCGGCTTAGTTTACGAATTCTG